>NC_133306.1:606903-629876 GCF_012295235.1 Primulina huaijiensis
AATTTTGTTATGTTGTTTATCAATCATGTTAATATTTGTTCTCATTAATGAGATGTTACTCATCTATTGGATATGCATGCAATTTTGATATATTTCATCACATCTAATAGTTGAGCTTTATCTCATTGATAGACACATGAGTGGACACAGTTGATAAATAACATATCAAAACTATATGTAGATTTGGTTCCTACACAATAATTATGTTGGCCTTTATTTACTTTGAAAATCGTGGGTTCCTTTTGAGTATTGATTGCACACAATTTTCAATTTATGTACTGTGGGCATTACATTAATCATAGAATGATATCTCATCTGTTCAAAAAAAAAAAACTATTTCACTTTAATTGACAAATTCCTAGACAATTATATAATTCAATCATTTGATTTTGAATTTTAATACTGCTTCAATCCAAAATATATAGTCTTGTTAGTCTTTCCACACATACAAAAAATATTTGGATTGCAAAAGTAAAGTTTAAAAACAGAAATCCTACTTTATTTTTATTCAATTCATTTTAAAAATGGTTTCACGTTCTCAAAGACTTAGTTTACAGATGTATATTAGTAAATAAAAAAAATGATACAAAATATCGAAAATGGAATATATATTTAAAACGATTGAAAAAAGAAAAGAAACCTAAATGATTGGACATTGCGAGTATTGCCCTCACCGCAGATCCAATACTATTATTGATATAAATTTGTGGTATTCAAACTTGATCTCACATTAAAAAAAAAAATAATAATGCAATGGTGGTTATAAGATTTATTGTGAGGGTAATGCACGCGAGGTAGGTTGAACTAAACCGAACGGAGAGAGCATCTGTAACAGGAAAATATCATAGCCGTGCATAATTAATCAACGGCGATGATTAACAAATCGATTGACTTATTGCACGTACAAAATGGAAGTCTTAAAGCAAAACTTATCACGGTTCGTGAAATGAAGGTCCCCAAGTGTTGTGGTCACATATAAATTTATAATAAAGTTAGGCTATGTGAATTATATGCCTAAAAGTTGCAAGAAAAACGAGCATCGAGAAAAAGAATAATTTGGTTAATGTCTAAATGACATATATACAAAATAGGGATCATAACCTATATAAAAATAAATAAAAAATAAAGTTTATCCCAACCATTAGAAAAACAAGTCAAGGGGGTCAAGTCTTTATAGGTTTCAAGATTTTGGATTCTGCTTCGGTTACGAAAATAATTAACTTAAATTTTGGTTTTTTTTTACTCATAAAACCATTTAAACTTATATGCACACAAAAAAAATTATTTTTATTTTTATGGAATATATAAATTACCTGCCCTCAAAATGAGGTAACGTCGATAGGAGGTGGTGGGGTAGTTGTGCTTTGTTTTTAACTTTTTGCTTTTGCTTTGTATCATTTGGGGTTTCCTTTTCCATTCTCAATTGGGAAAAAAAAAAAATAGAGACATATATATATGATTTACTATTCCCAAATTAAATTAACGTTGACGCTTCCTCGTACAAAGATAAATCCTTCTTTCTACCTCACTTGTCCATGCATCTTACCATTTTAACATTTTTTTTAGGCTTTGCTTCAATATATATATATATATAAAAGAAGAAAATATTATATAAATAGAAACCTCCTAAAGCTCTTTTATCCAAGTTAAAGTGATGTCAATTTCTCAATACTTTTCCATGCACGTCAAATAAATAGTGGTTGGCGAGACAGCGATAATGGAGGATATATATTATATAGAGGGCCAAGGAATTCTAAATATCCTATGCTAATATTTATTATGTATAAAATCTGAAATGTTAATTTAATCGACATAAATCCTATCTCAGTCACTTATATTTTTGTGCCCGGCCTAGCTGGACTGGGTATCGTCCATAAATAATTAATGAACATTCATTATATTATTTTCGCAAAAAAATTTCTCATAGGTTAATTTTGTGAGACGAATTTTTTTATTCAATTCGAACTATAAAAATATATTATTTTTTTATGTAAAAAATATTACTTTCCACTCTAGATATTATCGAATCGACGGGTACTCTCACGAATACGGAACTTACAGATAACGATCGATTCATTCGAGTTCACTGCAATTTGACAAATCACTACAAATATGAGGCACATGTGGAGCCAACTTTGGCACGTGACGGGTACTAAGGATAAGAGTAATAAATAAAAATCTAAACGGATCGATGATGATGATGATGATGATATATATATATATATGTATGTATATGTATATATGTATGTATATGTTGTATCGAAACGAAGTGGTCCTATATTGGATATAACAGAGACATAGGTAGTCGATGCGATCACCATTATTTTGGTCGACAAAGAAAATTAAACAACTAGCGATTTGATATATTTTTAAATACAGATCATGAAATTTCTTGAAAAATTATTTTATATAATATTTGATATTAATTTTTGAACGTTGAATCGCGTTTCGACCTGGGGATGTCATTGAGGTAATCATCCAAATTTAGTTGCGGATATACGGATGGATCAGATTAATCGCAATCGGAGAGTTCCAACTTTTGCATTTCATCTGTGTTTTTTTGTTAATGCGGCACAATTTACACTTTTAGTTCATTAATTTGTATTATTTTTTTTAATTTTAATTCATTTTTATTGAAATAATGATATCGGATATCCTCATTTTTCCCAAAAAAAGGACCAATTTTTTTTTAAATAAAAATTAATGGATTAAGATTATACATGAAAATCGTGTACAATTCAAATCTTTTCGAAACTTGCCAACGGACCCAACATCGAGGCGAGGGATCAATGGTTTCTCTTTTCTCTAAAATTTTGTTTTCTTTTCCTATATGTCTTGACTTGACTTGTCCCCACGTACAATTACAAATCATGGATCTTCCCTCGACAGATCCAAGACCATGCAAATAATTTAGTATGTAACTTTCATCATATTAGTAAAAAAATATATATATATTTTTTCATATACAATTTTACCATATTTTTTTGAAGTCTCTGTTTAAAAATGGCCCCCAACTATTCCTAGCATCGGCTAATTTGCTACCATAAAATGAATCATGGATGTGCAAAATTCTTGTTGCACCAAAATATAAAAAAATTTGTCATAATAAAATTACTATCGTAATCTACTCTAAATTTAATTATTATGGAAAATGATATAATTTAAATACTCGTTGTATTTTGTTTGTTCCTCTACGTAAGACATAATTATTTGTATATTGTCACTTTCAGTCTCGATGTGATTACAGGATGATTATATGGGATAATTCCTTTTCATCTAACTTTCTGAAATACCACTCCAATTAAAGATGCGTGAACGAAATTGTTCTAGTTTATCCACAAAATTTTTGTAATTATCAAAGGAACCTTTCATTTTTCGGGCTTCAACATAATTGGATGTATATCGTTATACCGAAAATTATATTCGTATATATATATATATATATATATATTAAGTCGAGACCACGACGTCTGTTGGGCTTCATGACAAAAGTACATAAAAAGAACTTTGATAAAGAGAACTTGTCACATTAGCATAAAAATCTTATGATGAATAACATTATACTAAAAATTCGAAATTAAATTTGATGTATGACTTGAAATTGTTTAAGAAATTACTACATAAAATGGATATATCTCTTCCCGGAAAAGTGGTGTTCCTCCTCGTCGCATGAGTAAATCTAACAAGTCAAAGAATTTTCAAGGAAATACTTTAGGGTTTTTGTCCCTTTCCCTTATATTTTTAAAAATATATGTTGGTATTTGTGCGTGCTTAAAATAACAATTTATTCTTGATGATTTATAGCTTAACTGATATCAAGATTTCAAGTTAGATACCAAATTGTAGCAAACCCCTCCAGCAACTCAAAAAATCATCGATGATGTGTGGTTATGTTTTTCAATCCACACAACCTAAAGTAAATCTAATTCACTTTATCCAACCCCCAACCTTTTCCTTATCCCACTATGAGAGTATCTGCAACAAATTATGATTTTATAGAAGCGATTAAATTTATAGAATATGAAGAAGTATGAAAAAATCAAATTGATTAGTGTTTTTAAAAAAAAAATGAAAAGATAAAATGAGAAGTTGGTATATAATGTTTAATAAATAATTGATTATAATACTAATTAAGGTGTTATTATAATAAATTTTGTAGAATCATAATCACCATCTAACCAGCTTTTGAATTTCAATTAAATTAAGTAAAAACTATAACAGAATCCGAGTTAAGACCACACAAAACTGATTTTTTTAAGCCAAAAGTCAATAATCACTTTTCATTTGTGATTCCAAACACTCCTTATATGATTTCCCGATCAATCACTACAAAAAAAATTCGGTCTTAGCGACGGAAAAACCCGTCGCTAGATCAATTAGCGACGGTTTTTGCGACAGAATTTCAAACCGTCGCTAAAGTCAGCGTCGCTAAATATTGCGACGGTTTTGCAAAATCCGTCGCTAATTAGCGACACTTTTCACCGTCGCTAATAAATTATCGACGGTTTTTCAAACACCGTCTCTAAATAATTTGCGACGGATTTTATAAAACTGTATTTAGCGACGGGATAAAACCGTCGTCATTATAAGATTTAGCAACGGTTAATAAATACTTAAAACCGTCGCTAATTCTTTAATTTTTTTTAAAAAAATTAATTTATATAAAAAAAGTACCTATTTTTTAAATTATTTGTACATATTTTATAAATTACCTCCTCTATTTATTTAATATATATCAAATTTGTAAAACAATTTAAATAAGATTAAAAAAAAATAGTAATCTTAACAATATATAATAAAATTCAAAATATTAAATCGTAATGATACCTCTATCGGTGGGAGAAGACACAAACTCGATACAAGAAATCGTAATGAGAAATGAGCTCGGTGGGATACTTAAAACCGGTTTAAAGGATAGCGACGGTCTACAAAACTGTCGCTATTGAGCGACGCTTTACGATACCGACCGTGGCTAATTTAGCGACGGTGTATATTATCAGTCGCTAAATTAGCGACGGCTTTTATTAAACTGTCTTAAATTGACGACGGTTAATACAAAACCGTCGCTAATTTAGCAACAGTTTGAAAATGTCGCAAAGTTGCGACGATTTATTAAAAGCCGTCGCAAATAGCGACGTTGATAACAAACCGTTGCCGTTGCAAATTTTGGCGACGGTTTGTTTTAAACCGTCGCTAATCCGTTTTTTTTTTTTGTAGTGAATGCATAATTTCATTTATTTCAAAACCAAATTTTAAATTAATTTTTTTACAGCATATATGATATTGTTTTCTCCATACATTGTTTTTTTCTTCTACTTTAGTAATTTTATTCTATGATAAATAATTTTAATTGTCTATCCAACATGACAGAGAAAGTTTACCGCACTCCCTACACCGAGTTGAGGACAAAGATATCAGACCTGAATGATTAATCTGGTATTGAAAATGACCATGCTGCCCTTCTTGGTATGATAGTAGTGAAAAGAAACTTTGAAAGGGGAAATAACGTGCCACTTAAAAATATTTGAAAATTGTCCACGCACATTTATTAAATAAAAAAAGGATTACATTATTAATTTCAACAATTAATTTTATTAAATTTTAATTATAATGTCTTTCCAATGATATAGATGAACAGTACCAAGTACGCTAGTTTTTAATTAAAACAAAAATGTAATAATTTTTTAAAAATATATTAAAAATTTTGCTGAATACGTTACAAAATGACCAATTTTCATATTTTAAATTTGTTTATTTTATTCATATTCGAAAGTATATGTTTAATTTAAATACAATCCTACACGCCTCATTAATTCTATACACAAACATACAATTAAACCGTGTCTTCTAATAATATCTTAATGTGGCAACGGGTCAACTAAACCGGCATATGGCGACTTATTGTAGTAAAGTATTGCCCATATATGTTAAAACTATGACTTAAAAAGAGAATTATCGACTTAAAAAGAGAATTATCAAAGTCAATCCTCATCAAAATTAGTGACCTTAATTGGAGAATTAAGGTAGTCTCTACTACCTTAAAATTATAGCATTCTTGATCCATATATTTAAAAAATTTTAATTTATAATATAATTACTAATATTATTAAAAAATATATAATACAATATTTAATTTCCCGTTTGATGAAGGTATTAAGTAAATGTTAATTTTTTTTTATGTCAGATTGATCAAGAGATAAGACGCTTGGGCATAATGAAGTTTAATATTTTATATAATTAATCAGGATATTATAATAATTCAACTATATACTTTTTTAATTTGAAAATTTATTTTGGTTTTAACTAATATATACTAAAATAGAGGTATCATTTGAAACTAAAAAATAATATTAAAGAACAATTTAACCTTTAATCCATCAAATAAAAATAAGAAAAATATTATTCACACACCTTTTAAATAATAATTTCCAACAATAAAATATATAATTAGTTGAAATATCCTAACGTCCATCAATCAATATTATGAGTGCATGATACATAAATGTATGTATATATATATATATATTCACATAGACTAATTTGTACACAAGAAGACAACTTTATATATTTGCTAAATATTTATGTATAATATAAAAAATTAGTTGTTTTCTTTATCATTGTTCTTCTCTTTCAAGAAGGCGATATATTGCAGAGAAGAACAGCACAGCACTCCTTCTAGCTGCGGCCTGGAAGGAGATTAGAAAAGGAGAGAAAGACAAAGATAGATAGAGAAAGAGAGAAACGACACTTCAGAAACAGCAGACAGTGCTCTCAGAGAAAAAGAAGAATTCTTTTCCAAAAAAAAAATCAAATTACACAGAGAAGAAAACGATGTGTGATATTCTCTAATTCGATAAAAAAATCAGCATATATTTTAAGAGGTATGTGTGAATTCGTATTCAGAAAGCTGAAATTCTAAACGACAGAAGAATTTAAAGAGTGATTAAGTTTTGATGCTTTCACTTTTACTCCTCACTTGCCTTTTTATTCTTTTCTTTGATTGATTTCTTTTCATTTTTTGTTTCTTGGATTTTTTTGATGGTTCCACTGATAGAACCAGGAGCTGGTGCTGTGTTTTACAGAAAGAAGTGACGATGAAGAAGATGACTGTGATATGGGAATAGCTACGCCTCCAATACCAGCTTGTACTGTTAACTCTCGAATAAGAGGTTATAATTAAATATTCGGACAAGCAAAGTTTGCTGAATTCTATGTCCCAGGATTATCATCAAGCTGGTATTTTCAGTTTCTCGAATGGATCATTCGAGAGATCCCAACGAGAACAGCAGCAACACATGGCGCAGCAGATCCGAAAGGACAAACTGAGGATTCAAGGATTCGAACCACCACCGCCTTTAGTCGGCATGGAAGAAGAAGAATCCGGAGGAGTTCTTCCGGTTTACGAAACTGCGGGTATATTGCAAGAAATGTTCAATTTCCCCTCGGGTGGTGTCGGAACGGGTACTGAATTACTGGAAAATCAGATTTCTCAGGGCTATCGAATTCCCAGAACGATTCCTCCCGACGTGCCTGCCTCCGCCGCCGATTGGTTCCTACACCGGCAAGGGATCATCGGTGGTGGTGGGCTCGGAGATTCCAAGAGTCAGCATCATCAGATTTCAAACATTAATGCTGATTCAGCGGCAGTCATGCAGCTTTTCTTGATGAATCCACAGCAGCAAAGGTCGCCTTCACCATCTTCGTCGCAAAATCCTCTCCCTAATTCTTCAACTCTTCACATGCTGCTTCCAAATCAATCTTCCACCAACTCTCCTTCAAATCTCCAAGCTTTTCATACGGCACCAGGCGGGGGTTTCGGCCAATTCGCATGGGTTCAAAACAGTGGAAACGAAACCAACCCTAATGAGATTCCTGGAGTTATGGAAGGACAAGGGCTTTCTTTATCATTATCTTCTTCATTACAGCAATTCGAAGCTGCAAAGGCCGAAGACATGATGAGGATGGAAGACAGAGGGATGATTTTCTTCGGGCAGGGCGGGGGATCGACTTCTGCAACATATCGGTTCAAGAACACGGTTTCAGGCGGCGGCGGAGGCAGCGGGCCGTTGCATTTTCAAGGCGGAGTTAATCAGAACCACCAGTTGCACGGCGGGCTAGGGTCTAATTTTGGAGCGGTCAATATTCTACGAAATTCAAAGTACTCCAAGGCAGCTCAAGAGTTGTTGGAAGAGTTCTGCAGCGTCGGTAGGGGTCAGTTCAAGAAAAACAAATTCAGTACAAACCCTAGTTCGAATCCAAGTGGAGGAGGCGGAGTTGCAGCCTCTCCTTCAAAAGATCTTCCGCCATTATCAGCCGCTGACCGGGTCGAACATCAGAAAAGAAAGGTCAAACTATTGTCCATGCTTGACGAGGCACGTAATATCTACACTCTCTTCTTTATTTACTCCACCAGGCTACAGAAAAGTCCGGCAAGTTTTAAGCTATTATTTAATTGCCGGCGAATGGAAGAGGTTTCATTAACTACTATACAAAAAGAAATCAAATTAAATACTTTTAAGTTGCTAATAAATTTTTTATATTTGTGGGGTATAATTAGACTACGCAGGATTTTCATTTGGTAAAAGAATCGAGACTAAGCAACCACCGGCAGAATGAAATCGAATGCCCCGCGAGAAATTATTTGATGATCCAAGATTGCAAATTCCGTTGTATTTTTCTTCCATTTTATTTTCTCCAATGACAGTTTTTGAATATTTAAACAATATAATTCGATCTTTATAATAGGTAGCATATATATCTTGTTGGTTTGTATTGAAAAAATATTGCATTTTCAAACGAGACAAGGATATTCTTTCCTTCACATCAACGATCATTTCACTGTACTAGGCTCTGATGCACACAGTTATTATTATATGTGGAATCCTGGCCCTTGCTCAGTATATAACTCTGAAATAAAATCAGAATCCTCAATTAATTAAGAAACAAGACATTAAATATTGTCATATTTGAAATGTAGGCCAATCTTGTATATCTCACAATCATTATAATATTAAGCAATTAAAATCTGTCCAAAAATAATATGTTTCTCTCTGGAAATGTACAGCCCGAGTAATTTTATTTTTTCCAGGTGGATAGACGATACAACCACTACTGCGAGCAAATGCAAATGGTTGTGAACTCATTCGACATGGTGATGGGTTTCGGGGCGGCGGTGCCGTACACATGCCTCGCACAGAAGGCCATGTCTCGGCATTTCCGGTGCCTAAAAGACGCTATTTCGGCTCAAGTAAAGCAGAACTGTGAACTTTTAGGCGAGAAAGATGCGGGCACATCGGGCATAACGAAAGGCGAGACACCGAGGCTGAGAATTCTTGAGCAAAGCCTGAGGCAACAAAGAGCGTTTCATCATATGGGAATAATGGAACAAGAAGCATGGAGACCTCAAAGAGGCTTGCCTGAAAGATCTGTGAACATTCTGCGAGCATGGCTTTTCGAACATTTTCTGCATCCGTACGTATTTTACTTCACCTTTTCCTCCCGAGTTTTTTTAAGAATTTCTTCTTTGTTTTATGCAGTAAAAAACTGAATGAATATCTTTTTTTTAATCATTATCGTGGCATTCTATGACAAGACAAGTCTTGATGCATGCAACTGTTCAGCCTTTTCTTTTTGTTTGGTTTTGTTTTCTTTCCTTTTTTTTTAGTCTTTTGGATATTGTCTTTTAAACGTACTCAAATTACCGTGCCTGATGTAGTTTATAAAAACAAAATGGGTGAAAAGATATTACTCCTCCTTTCGTTCATTTGCATTTTGTGAAATTTCTCTCGGCATTACTCCTATACGTATAATTTTTCCGTAAAAAAGTTGTGCAATATTATACTACAAATGATACCGCCTAATTATTAGATACCATGTCATATATTTGTGAAATAGAATTCTTTCTATAAAATAAAAAGTTAGTTTAAAATTCCATTTTAAGTATTCAACACGCCCAAACACCCACTAGCTAGGAAAGTTACTTTTAACAACTCATAATATTTAGTACATATATTTGTATTTTTTAGAAATTTGGCGGATATAACCATCTTTAGAGTTTAATGCATTAAATATGTCGCACTCGGTCAATATAACAGATCGATCAATAAGATTACTATTAATGAATTATAGAAGAAAAAAGAATGCGCCATGTCTTATACTGCAAACCTCATCCGTCGTCGACCTTGCATTGACCAGTAGTTTTTACATCTTATATACGCACCTTTCTTTTGTGCATCACTAATAAGTAGAGTAATTTATTATTATTATATGAAATTGCATTTTTTTAAATACGCTTTGTGTTCAATATTTATGTATAATTTCGTTGAGTTTCTTCCTTCACAACTTATATTGAGTAAAATTTCTTGGTGGGGTTCTATCTTCTCTGTCCATGGATGGAAGAAAGGAGAGCGTGCAGCTGCCCATTTCAATTCTGAACCTTCAGTAGCTGTTACGTACTGCTCTGATAGATTGTCACGTTCATGCTGCAAAAAGATACATAAAAATTAAATTATTATACACACACACACACACATACACACATATATACAGAATACGGGAGTCTTTTTCTTGGCGCATAAATCCAATAAATGGTTAAAGTTTGGTCGTCACTTCAATTTGTTTAGGCAATTTAGGGTTCGAATCTAAGGAGTGGTGTCGTTTTCTTTTCTGACGTGTGTCGTCGTCTCAGGTACCCTACTGATGCAGATAAGCATCTTCTGGCTCGACAGACTGGCCTATCTAGAAACCAGGTACTCTAATTGGTTCATGATTTTAGGAATCCTAAAATTTGATACAATGGGTTTACAAGAGAAGTCATATCATATTTTCTTGAGATGCATGTATTGTTTACTCCAATTTTACTCAATCATTGATATTTAAAATTAGTGCTTATTGATCGTTAAATGGTGTTTCGGGGTGTATAAGTACGTGGTGCGGACCACAGTAAACATAAAATAAAACCCATATCATATCCAAATTGCGGTACTGAGAAACTTTTTGTATGGGGGTATCAGGTATGCAAGGATTGGTGTAATTATTGTGTGGTTTTTTCTCGTTTCTGTTAAAGAAAAGGCTAGGCGAATCCATATCCATATTAAAGACATAAATTCTGTACAGGAGTGTAAGAGGTGAAAGTTTGCAGTGTTTTCTATCTTTTAAATTTCCAATCTCTTTATTACGTAGCCATGCATTGCATGATCAGGCAGTACCACACAATTCAGTGACCTTTCAACCTGAATCGCTGACTGAAAACTGCATGCACGTACAGCCCTATTTGGATTATTTCAAATAATTAATCTTCAAATAAATTCGTAAATTTAAAATAATAGAGGGCCAAAAAGGATCGAGTATCAGAGTATGTATATATATTGGAGTCCTACGATATATCGAGGAACAGTATAATTAGTAGCGATTTAATGTTTTTATTTAACTGCTTTTATGTGTATTTTTTTTGGGTTCAAGATTATTTATTTATTGTGTTTATTTACTTTACGTTAAAATAAGTCAGTCGAGCAGGAAACTCAACTATACAACCGTACTATAACCCAACATCTTCTTTAATTTGTCTTTTCCAACGAGATTAAAATGTTGCATCTTAAAATTCCTCAAGTCATTAATTATCATTAAATCCACCATGCAACCAATTGGAATCTTAGGTTTATATAATTTATATTTTTACATTTTATTATGGTTTTGTGTAATGTCTGCAGGTTGCAAACTGGTTTATTAATGCTAGGGTGCGGTTATGGAAACCCATGGTGGAGGAGATGTATCAACAAGAATCCAAAGATGATGCAGAAGATAGTCAGCGGGACCAAAGCAGCAGCAGCAGCGGTGCCCACATCAATAATGCACAAACTCCGACGCCTCACACGGCCACCACCACACCCGCCGCCGTGTTTACTCCTCCTGGCAGAAGATTTGAAATCAATGCCACTGAAAACGACCCGTCTTTCATGACAATTAATAGGCAATGTTTTCCGGAAAGCCAAGCCATGATTAGTGTAAACATGCCATTGACTGCCTCCAACTCCACGGCGCTACCTCTTCCGGCCATGCACACGTCGGACGCCCCAAGCCGGAGCCATGCAGACACTGAGTCAGCCTTTAGAGGGCTTGGAGCTAGTGCGAGCGACGTGTCACTGACGTTGGGGCTGCGTCATGTGGGTAACTTATCCGAGAATATCAATCCTTTTTTGGGTTAGATCAATCTTATTCTGCGGTTACTTCTTTTTGAATAATTATTCTGTTTCCTTTTTCTAGACAGATAAAATACATGCATGATGAGATATTGTATAGTTCAAATTATTCCACAATTTATTTAGCATGTGTATTTTTTCTTTTTTATATGCATCTAAGCGATCAATTATAAGTTTGATTAAATTTATATACTATTATTTGTGGACGTGGTAAAATTTTGTAAGGTCAAAGGTGAAACTTAAAGAAATCTTTTTCATCATGTATACTTGAAGTTTTCTATTAATGACTATTCTTGGTTAATTTCTCCAAAGAACAGTGAAATTTATTTGTAGCAATAATTAATTAAGTAAATATTAACAATTATTAAGGAGAGGTGACACAATCGATCAGTACAGTACTATATATCATCATAAATTACAAATAGAAATGACAATTATTTGGGGAAGCAAATGGAAGTGATTTTAGTCTTTTTATTTAAACAAAGTTTGATAGTAAAGATTTATGTATAAAGCTTCAATATAATTTATTTAAATTGGCATTAAATGCCAATATATATTTTCGTTTAATGAAAAACGTAGAAAAATATTTGTACTGGTTTAACAGTTTAAGTTGATCAATTTAATCAATTATAAATGATCAATTTCAATTAACTTTGATATTGGTGAAAGTTAGCGTGCAAGAATCACAAGAATTTTGCGAAATCTAGAGTTAATTTTAGATTAAATTTAAAAAAATTGATATATTTGCGTGGAAAAAATATATAGATTTACCAAAATTAACTAAAACTTGAGCATCCAGCTTAAACGAAGAAGCACTTAACTTAAAAGAAACAAAAACATAGAATCAACTCGAATTCATAACTATAATATCTAATCCATTTTAAAAATTCAAATTTAACATATTATCTCTACAAATTACATATTTAATATAATTGCAATATCATTATCTAAATAATAATTTAAAACTATAACAAAATTTTATGAATCAACATAATCTATTGACGATCATGATTCATATAATTAAAAGTCATTATTTTACATATGCATCGAGTGTGTTTCGTTCACTAATATATATAAAATTTGAATCGGTTTAACTTGATATATATAAAACTAAACTAAATTAACTAATATTTTTTAATAAAAAAGTATTTTAAAAAAAACAAACTACCAATTCAACCGAACCAAATTTTTTCGATTTAAATAATAGTTATATTTAGTTTATAAAATTGAGTTTTTATGTTAATTTCTATATTAAATATTATTGATATAACGTGAGAATTTTGGGTTAAAATTTGAAATCACCAACTTATTTTGTAATCAGATAATGACCAATTAAAATGTGATAGCACTTATAGATAGATGTGTATTAATTTATTTAATATTGATTATTGACATTATATATATCCGGTATAAACAAGAGTTTTTGGGGGAAAAAAATTCACTGTTTCATACATATCAAATTAGTCACACAAGTACCTGGGGTCTTCAGCGAAGGCCACCCTTTCTCCGTTGTGGACAACCGCCCAAGCTCCTTCTTTTTCTTTTCCGGACGTCGCATTCTCCGACGATCCTGGTATTAGATGATTTAAGTGTCTAACCACGTCACTTTTTGTTTATTTTCTTTGGGAATCAGAGCAGACATATTAAACTTGATTTGTTCTTTTGTGAGGTTTACGTTTTGTGCTTCGATTTGGACAGAATTCTATTATCAAGTACAAAAAATTCACCCTTTCTCCGCCGCCCAAGCTCCGTCGTTTTCTTTTTCCGATCAGGACGACCCTGGTGTGTTTTTATCATTTGAAATTATATGAAGATAATATGCTAAATCTGGGGCCTCGATTGTTTTCAGACTTCCATAGGGAGAGTGCATGTGGGTGGGGGAACTTTAACAAATCTATTCGTTCAAATTTAACATATTAAATTTTAAAAAAAGGTTTTATATAATTGCATGATAATAATTTTTATAAATTTTAAGTTTCTTGGTTTTGGTTCAAATTTAAATTGCACCCGTAAAAGTCTTTTTCGAAGATAGGAGACTGAGCATTGGTGGTTGCCGCAACCTTCTTCAACTTGCGCTCCATTTAAATTTTCTTATTTATATTTTAAATTTTTTGGTGGTTCTCAATTCTCCTCCGTCTATGAAAATTTGTAACTCTCAATTCTCCTTGACTTTTTCTCAAGTGGTTCTCAAATTTCAATCTCTTCTCCATTATCTATTCGGCCAATCACTTATATGCCATTATCCAGTAAAAGATTCAACAAGAAGTAAACATAACAACAGATTTATCACACCAAATCTATGCCATTATCTAATATATTTTAAATATTTTGTTAGGTTTTATTTGTCTAGCTTTCAATAGAGAAAAAGAAAAACTAAACAAGAAACATTATGTCAAAGCTTGTTTATTATTATTTTTTTTTCAATTTTTCTCGAGCTCAATTTGAATATTTACTCTTGATTTGGACAAGTACTTATAAAAAGTTATTTTCAATTTTATTTGGCTGTACAGAATCAAGATGATGATTGAGAATGAGTTGGTGGACAAAATCAGTGAGTTGCCTGATGATGTTCTTGTTGCCATAATCTCTCGATTAACATGGCAAGAAGCTATAGCCACCAGCGTCCTATCCACTCGTTGGCGCAACCTATACACCTACATCGTCCGTCTTAGCTACAACACTCGACATCCATCGGAACAATCAAATTATACATATGTTCAACAATTAGAAGAAAAGGAATTCCCAAAATACATAAAGGAGATTTATGATTTCTTGAATTCAAACAACGGTTGCGGCTTTTTGAAGGAATTCAGGGTGCATTTACCCTGTTTGAAGGGAGCCAATATCAAGACATGGTTTCCATTGCTGCTGGAAAGAGAAGTAGAGAGCATTGACATACGCATGATTTATCACACCAAATCTATGCCGGCCTATTACAGCGTTCCCTCTAAGAGTTTGATTAAGGAAAAAGGTGGAGGCTTAGGGTCGTTTCCGGGCCTCAAATCGCTCAGAATATTATCTCTACACTCGCTTCATGTGGAAGATCGAGATGTTGAGCTATTTGTTTCGAATTGTCCTGTTCTTGAGCACTTGTCCATCGCGGGTTCTTACAAGTTAAAAAAGGTGTCGTTGGTTGGACATTCGAAGTTGAAGCGATTGGATATTTGTTCATCTAGGAAGGCCTCATCAATTGAGGTTCGTGACATGATCAACCTCGTTTCTTTGACGTGTCACAAATTGCATCCTGAGTACTCACTACTCCTCCACAACGTCCCAAAGCTTATTGAGTTCAATTCAGACGATCAGGAACACCTGGTTGACCACATCTTGCCTGGAATCTCATCTTTTATTCTAGACCAACTACAGCAAATTGAAGTCCACATGACTGGCAAGACGGTATTTTTTACTATTTGTACGCTAATCAATTGGTATCTCTCTTCTTTTAACGTTTTATTGATGATGATTATTTCTTCCTTTGTTAGTTATTATTTTTCTCCGCACCCTTATTAAGGAATCTAAAGCATCTCAAGCTTCGATTATCGAATTTCGATGGAGGCCACAGAATTCCTTTATACTTACTTGAGGCTTGGGATTGTCCTAACTTGCAGAAAATTGAACTAAAGGTGCGTTGCTTTACTCTAAAAAAATGTATAGAAGATGATATGACGTGTAAAAATTTCATTTATATGTTCATTTGCAGCTTCTGCGGTTGGATTATCAAGTATTTGATTACACATATTATCGCCAGTCGAGGATGATACTTGAAATGGGATATTCATCACCAGGCAAAACAAAATTCAATCTCAAAGAGGTGACCATCTTGGGGTTTACAGGGTCTATAGATGAGTTAACTTTTACATGTTCATTGATCATAAGAGAAGGTATGGGACTGGAACAACTCATTGTCCAACCTTGTGAAGGAACTTATGAAATCCGATGCAAGGCTGCAGCTCTTGCACGATCTCATTTCCCACCAATTATACCAATCTCGGCTAAACTAATAATTATCTAGGAAATAGTACATCTATGTCCAATGTATAATCATCCATCCGCCTGGTGATTCATTGGTAAGGTTGATAAAACCATCATTAATTTTTGGTATGTTGAATCTGTTGGCTTTTTGCAAGTAAAATTGAGTTCCTTTGCAAAATTAGTAGCTGTTAGATTAATGCCTCATTTCGGTGCGGGGCTTTATTCTCGTCAGGATTTTTAGTAACAACATTTCCATTATATTCCAGTGTTAATTGTTTTTTAAGTGCGTTCTTCAACAAGTGGAATTTATACCTCGATCGAATTGATACATTAGAAAGAATCAAACTTTGCGACAGCAAGACCATTGTTTGGGACAAGGATCTAGGACCAATAATTCTCATTAAACCACAACTGATCGAGTAAATATATTAGAACCTGGGTTCGGATTTAACAGAGTTTGAAATTTTGACACGACAATCTGAACTCTGGTTGAGCACCCAACAGAGTGTTATTTTTCATCATAAAACAATCAAGAGATTTAACAGAAGATTCCAAGGTCAATATTTCCTCTTTTTCAGTCCCACTTTTAATGTTACGAGAAAAAAAGGCGAGACCGACCAGCAAAAATAACAAGGAGGCGGCAACAAAGACCACAACCATAGCTTTCTTGACAAGCATCATCTTTCCAGCATGTACATTGGTAAACTTGCTTTCATAGGTATCACAAGAATCCCANTGCTAAACTAATAATCATCTAGGAAATAGTACATCTATGTCCTATGTATAATCATCCATCTGCCTGGTGATTCATTGGTAAGGTTGATAAACCATCATTAATTTTTGGTATGTTGAATCTGTTGGCTTCTTGCAAGTAAAATGGAGTTCCTCTGCAAAATTAGTAGTCGTTAGATTAATACTTTATTTCGGTGCGGGGATACTTTATACTCGTTTGGATTTTTAGTTAACAACATTTCCATTATATTCTAGTGTTAATTGTTTTCTATGTGCGTTCTTCAACAAGTGGAGTTTATACCTTGGTCGAATTGATACATGAGAAAGAATCAAACTTTGCGACAGCAAGACCATTATTTTGGTCAACGATCTAGGACCTAGACGGGATTCACCTTCTGAAATCAAGTGAACCAGCTTTGTTTAATTGTATCTATAATGTCGTAGGTGCCAAAGTTACCGTTCTTGAACTCGGAAGAATTGCATAGGATCTTGAACCTGATTCGACATCTTTCTGCATGTACAGAAACGACTCCAAACAAGTTTTTTCTTAACGAACTCAATCCTGAAAATACTCCAAACATGAAATTCAAGGTATCATCGTCCGACGTTTTATTTGCCTCCCACTCAATGTCCAAAACGTATCATAACAAGAACTCGTAGTCGCCGTTCATGCCTCGTAATTATCACCACCTTTAGAAATCAACATGGGATATTTTGTTTGATTTCTTTCATCAAACTTTTGGCATGTCTTTCCAGCGGCTGTATGTGAATGGGACAGAAGGGAGCATGCAGCAGTGTCGTTCTTTAATCACATAACAATTGAGGATAGAGCATTATGATTCTCGATAAAAGCTTTTTATAATCCAGGCAACTTATATCCCATCGACATAAATTCCCCACTTCAATTATAGAGAATTACAGTCACAAGGGAAAAATGGAATTCTCTGCCAATGAACCAACAGAAATAAAGAGAATTTCTCTGAACCAAAGAATGATCAGTACAGGTGAAAGTAAACAAAAATCATCATTATACAAGGAATAACTTGTGTTGATTATATTAAGACAAACACGACAGCAAGCTCCGGATGCCACCATTAGTCATCAGAGATCGAAGCAATTGTTAATCAGGAATACAACCACCGCCAAAGCTTGGTGTGTGTCTCGTGCTAAAATAGGCGCAGGCCCACAATGAATCCTCATGAATAGCATTTCATTCAATAGTAAGAGCAATTACAACTAGGCGATGAATAATGCAACATATGAATATCAAAATACTGGTTCAAATCATGAAAATTTTAGAAATACATCCATTGTTATTAGAATTTCATATACACTGGTAAATATCGAATATTACAAGCGAAGAGACAAATGGTACTATTAAGCAAGAGAGGAGCTGGGATGAAGTGTAATATAAACGGGTACCCGAACCCCACCCGTTTTGGTAATGTTAAATGGGTATGAGTTGGGTAAGAGATATTAGACTTTTGTACCCGGACGAGCATGAGTTGGGTAACAGATTTTATTGTTCATATATATTTTAGTATCCAATTAATATTTTGTGAGATTTATATGAATTATTGAACGGCATATAATTGTTGCTTTTAATATTTGGTTGAAAGTGTGTAAATAGATTTTTTTTGGATTTTTTATTCAATTCATGTTATAAGCGTACCGGTTCAAAATTAAAAATATCATAAAATAATATGAATATAATTACTGACGGGTCCATCGATTTTGACGAATTGAACCCGTTAACTTTCGGACATGGATCAGAGCGGGTTTTATAAGGGACGGGGAGGATCTCGGGTCTTTCATCTATATTATATTATTAAGTTCGAAACATTTAGAGTAACTAAATTTTGATGTCATTGTCTGTTTTAATAATTATATATATTAATAAAGTGTTAAAATTTTAATGGAAGTAACATGTAGCTCAGCGGATAGCTTATTTGTATTATAAGCATCAAATTGTAGGTTCTCAATTCCTATTTGGGTATTTTCTCTATTTATTTTTATAATTCATATATCAAAAATACAGTGAAGTCCCTCACTATTTATTATAATTATATTTTGATCATCATTTAAATATAAACTAAATAAATAATAAAAAAAAATATTGACATCGATACACTAATAATTGTAAGGGGTCGCGTCCACCAAGCAACTAAATTATACGAGAGAAAAAAAATCCATTGGACTGCACTCCAAGTATTAATAAATATGCAGATTTACCAAAATTAACTAAAACTTGAGCGTCGTTTAAACGAAGGAGGCACATAATTTAAAAGAAACGAAAATAGAGAATTAGCTCGAATTTTTGTCGTTGGTGCATATTTTCCGTTTAAGAATCAAAAGTTAGGGTGGGGGCAACATGAGAAGATAATTGAAAAGTAAGAACGCTGTCGGATGGATGAAGATGAAACATGAAATAATGAAAGTTTGCCCGTTGGTGAAAGTTTTCGCCCAATATAAAAATATTAAATTCTAAGGCATATCATATTTTCTTATTAATTTTTTGTATATATTAAATTTTAAATGGTTTAAATAATTGTTATAAACATATATTAAATTATTAAACATGTGGATGGATGAGTAAAACGCTATTAAATACCAAATTGCATCAACTGGATAACACTAATCATCCTCTCGCACAAATTCCAAATATGGATCCAATTCCAAGAATTCCTCAGTTGGCCAAATATGGATCCAATTCCAAGAATTCCTCAGTTGGAAGTGGACATCAGGAGAGAACGTGTTAAGCTCCAAAAATTGCAGCTACTGATCGATCGGATCAAACTCGAAATTTCTCAACAACAGGACATTTTCGTACGCAATTTCAGGGCCTTGGATTTTGCGTCGACCGTTCGTCGCACTGGTAATCTTTACGCATCATTTCCCGTTAACAGAAAGATACTTGCAGATTACTGCGAACAGAGTAAAATAGCTGCGGAACTCGATCCTGTTTTCGCTTTCTATCAAGATTTGGAGGCGGCGGCCATTACAGTTGGTACGGCAATGGATATACCGATCATGCTTGACAGTGATCGATATGATTTCGTCAAGGATATCGGTGTTGCCCGATTGATGAGAGATAAGCAGACGAAAGATCTTGTTGCTGTTAAGTACATTGAAAGAGGGGACACGGTTTGTTTCTTGATTTTCATCCTTTGTTACTCTATCTTTTGATTTCGGTGAAGACGGGAGATATTCTTGTTTAGCAGCTGGAAATCGGTTTGTTTCGACCGAATGTAATGTCTATTTTCTTGAATTTTCCCTGTCAATGACTAGAAGGGTATTACCGCAACTGTTCAATTGTCAAGCATGCTTTAGCTTCGTCGGTTGGATCGAATTCTTTTGAAGTTTGATTCTCGTTCTCTTGAAATTCTTGGAGTTATTCTTTTATCTCTTTCATATGCCAAGCAAACTTCTTGATTGAGCACTTCCATTTATGCTTAATTTCTTTTTCTATGCATGAAATTAAAATGGCTTAGAAATAATCTTCTTTTTTGTTTTTTCGTTTCTTTAACTATTATCATGTATTTTTAACTTATGAATACCGAGATTGATAATCTTCTTAAATTAGTCATAATATTGAAGTTTTTGCTAAACGATAAAGTTAAAATACTCCTCCAATTCACGACTCTCCTGGACTTGCACTTTGTGAGTGCTTGTGTTTACTTCTAGTAACTTTCACTGATTAACCAGCTGCTTATGGTTTTATTGCAGATAGATGAAAATCTGAAGACGGAAATTATCGAACATAGGTCTTGGAGGCACCCTAACATTGTTAGATTTAAAGAGGTTTGCCACCGATTATCATTTTGACATTCTCAAATCTCATAAGATTTTCCTTTGGCAGACTTTCTTAATTTTTTGTTTCAGGTCATTTTGACACCAACTCATTTGGCTATCGTGATGGAGTATGCATCCAGAGGAGAGTTATACGATTGCGTATCTAATGAAGGGCGCTTCCGTGAGAATAAGGTTTCAGATTCAGTAATATATAATAGTCGCATATAGTGGTTTGGTCATTTGGGTTGTTCATGATGCTGTTTGTGGATTTTTCTCATGAAGGCTCGGCACCTCTTTCGACAACTTATACATGGAGTCAGTTACTGCCACTCCATGGTATCATAATCTTTGATTTTGTATACATATTTTTAAGTTCATTAATTGCAAGGTGCAGAATAAGGATCTGATTGGGATATTTTGTTTCTTGATATCTGAAGCAAGTACGTCATCGAGACTTGAAGTTGGAAAACATATTGTTGGATGAAAGCTCAGAGTCTCGACTGAAGATATGCTATTTCGGCTATCCAAAGGTGATATTGGTTATACAATTATCCTTAACATTGCTAAAACATATGCGTTTATAATTCCCTGCCATCCAGAGTTGAACCAAAAGTTGTTGCAATTATTTTTTGATCGTCTTAGAAATTATTTGGAAAAGACCTTCATGATGGTTTCTACTTAACTTATAATTTATAAACTAATTTGATCTCCTCTGTTCTTTACAGTCTTCTGTGCTGAGTTCACGACAAAATTCTCGAGTAGGAAGGCCCGCATATGTTCCTCCTGAAGTGATAATTAACAAAGAATATGATGGCAAGGTAAAACCAATCGTTGGGTCTTAATCTTGAATCTGTAAAATGCGGTTTTGCTTTTTATGAATTTGCATCAAAGATATTGTTTTCTACCATTCGGGCTTGTCCCTTGAGAAACCCAGAATGTATCATGTAACAAACTCGTGCTTTCCTTGTCCACTGATTAAATAGTTATAGTTGGAGCTATGACTTTGGCATCGTGAAATCTTTCGTCTTGATTTCGTGCTATGAAATTCCAGCTCCTGAGGTTACTAGGTTGATTTTTAGGGTCGTATCACTTGTCAAGCACTTACTCCAAGTATAGGCCTAGAGTGATTTTGATGATTTATTCTTATATGAAACTCGAAAGTGATGGTTGAGAGCTTGATGGCTTGGAATGTTATGTATTGCTTAATGATCTTTTAATTGATTAGTACTTGAATATATATCAAGAATTTGGCTGCTTGCTTCAGGGTGCAGATGTGTTGTCCTGCGGAGTGACATTATATGAAATGCTTGTTGGTGCCTATCCATTTGGGGTATATTCTAGAAAACCCAAGCACTTGCGTGAGGCAATACGGGGAATATCAGATGTTCGGTACTCCTTTCCAGAAGACGTCAACATATCTGAGGAATGACGGGATCTGATTTCTAGGATCCTTGTTCGAGATCCTGCCCAGGTGAGTGATTGTCAAACTTTTTGAGTGAATATTTGGAAACTGAGTTCGATCCCAAGTGACACAGACATGATCTTGGTCAGCGCATCACGATGTCCGGTATAAAAAACCACCAATGGTTTACAAAGAAGCTTCCTGTAGATTTGGTAGATGAGGAGACAACAGGTAACCAATCTGAAGAGCCTACGCAGAGCCTTGAAGTCATCATGCAGATCATTTCTGAAGCCAAAACACCTATCCAAACCAACCGGACGTGATGGATGATGACAGTACTGAAGACCTCGATTCTGACCCCGACACTGATGTTAACAGCAAAACGACGTAATCCACGCGTTGTGATTCCATTCGCAAGTTGTTGGACTGAAAATTGAAACAATATCAAGATATGTTTCTTGGCTAACTTGGAGAAGAATGCTTATACGAATCTTGCTCTGGTTATTTGATCAGAATTTTTGATGTTTGCAGATATCATTCTATTAATTGTAAAAACACAGGGTTAAAGGAGTTAGATTTTTTGTGTGCATCTTCTGTCCATCCCAGTTTTATGAATCTTTTGTATCATAGACACAGTAGCTGAAAGTTGAGACTTTGCTCCGGTTATATTTTTGCAAATCGTTCTATTATCTATATTTATTAAATGCTAGATCTAAAAATACAAAACAAAAATTTTTTAAAAAAAAGTCAAAAAAATATATTTGTTTCATAGAAAAATATATTCTAAAGTCACACGGTGCATATTCCAATACAATAGTATTGTTTTACATAGAGATCTTTCGAATGAAAAAGTATGTGGAAAATAAAAAAAAAAAAAA
>NC_133306.1:630531-644155 GCF_012295235.1 Primulina huaijiensis
AAAAAAAAACAAACTACCAATTTAACCGAATCAAATTTTTTCGATTTAAATAATAGTTATATTTAGTTTATAAAATTGAGTTTTTATGTTAATTTCTATATTAAATATTATTGATATAACGTGAGAATTTTGGGTTAAAATTTGAAATTACCGACTTATTTTGTAATCAGATAATGACCAATTAAAATGTGATAGCACTTATAGATAGATGTGTATTAATTTATTTAATATTGATTATTGACATTATATATATCCGGTATAAACAAGAGTTTTTGGGGGAAAAAAGTTCAATGTTTCATACATATCAAATTAGTCACACAAGTCAGCGAAGGCCACCCTTTCTCCGTTGTGGACAACCGCCCAAGCTCCTTCGTTTTCTTTTCCGGACGTTGCATTCTCCGACGATCCTGGTATTAGATGATTTAAGTTTCTAACCACGTCACTTTTTGCTTATTTTCTTTGGGAATCAGAGCAGACATATTAAACTTGATTTGTTCTTTTGCGAGGTTTACGTTTTGTGCTTCGATTTGGACAGAATTCTATTCTCAAGTACAAAAAAGTCACCCTTTCTCCGCCGCCCAAGCTCCGTCGTTTTCTTTTTCCTATCGGGACGACCCTGGTGTGGTTTTATCATTTGAAATTATATGAAGATAATATGCTAAATCTGGGCCGGCCTCGATTGTTTTCAGACTTCCATAGGGAGAGTGCATGTGGGTGGGGGAACTTTAACAAATCTATTCGTTCAAATTTAAAATATTAAATTTTTTTAAAGAAAAGGGTTTTGTATAATTGCATGATAATAATTTTTATAAATTTTAAGTTTCTTGGTTTTGGTTCAAATTTAAATTGCACCCGTAAAAGTCTTTTTCGAAGATAGGAGACTGAGCATTGGTGGTTGCCGCAACCTTCTTCAACTTGCGCTCCATTTAAATTTTCTTATTTATATTTTAAATTTTTTGGTGGTTCTCAATTCTCCTCCGTCTATGAAAATTTGTAACTCTCAATTCTCCTTGACTTTTTCTTAAGTGGTTCTCAAATTTCAATCTCTTCTCCATTATCTATTCGGCCAATCACTTATATGCCATTATCCAGTAAAAGATTCAACGAGAAGTAAACATAACAACAGATTTATCACACCAAATCTATGCCATTATCTAATATATTTTAAATATTTTGTTAGGTTTTATTTGTCTAGCTTTCAATAGAGAAAAAGAAAAACTAAACAAGAAACATTATGTCAAAGCTTATTATTATTATTTTTTTTCAATTTTTCTCGAGCTCAATTTGAATATTTACTCTTGATTTGGACAAGTACTTATAAAAAGTTATTTTCAATTTTATTTGGCTGTACAGAATCAAGATGATGATTGAGAATGAGTTGGTGGACAAAATCAGTGAGTTGCCTGATGATGTTCTTGTTGCCATAATCTCTCGATTAACATGGCAAGAAGCTATAGCCACCAGCGTCCTATCCACTCGTTGGCGCAACCTATACACCTACATCGTCCGTCTTAGCTACAACACTCGACATCCATCGGAACAATCAAATTACACATATGTTCAACAATTAGAAGAAAAGGAATTCCCAAAATACATAAAGGAGATTTATGATTTCTTGAATTCAAACAACGGTTGCGGCTTTTTGAAGGAATTCAGGGTGCATTTACCCTGTTTGAAGGGAGCCAATATCAAGACATGGTTTCCATTGCTGCTGGAAAGAGAAGTAGAGAGCATTGACATACGCATGATTTATCACACCAAATCTATGCCGGCCTATTACAGCGTTCCCTCTAAGAGTTTGATTAAGGAAAAAGGTGGAGGCTTAGGGTCGTTTCCGGGCCTCAAATCGCTCAGAATATTATCTCTACACTCGCTTCATGTGGAAGATCGAGATGTTGAGCTATTTGTTTCGAATTGTCCTGTTCTTGAGCACTTGTCCATCGCGGGTTCTTACAAGTTAAAAAAGGTGTCGTTGGTTGGACATTCGAAGTTGAAGCGATTGGATATTTGTTCATCTAGGAAGGCCTCATCAATTGAGGTTCGTGACATGATCAACCTCGTTTCTTTGACGTGTCACAAATTGCATCCTGAGTACTCACTACTCCTCCACAACGTCCCAAAGCTTATTGAGTTCAATTCAGACGATCAGGAACACCTGGTTGACCACATCTTGCCTGGAATCTCATCTTTTATTCTAGACCAACTACAGCAAATTGAAGTCCACATGACTGGCAAGACGGTATTTTTTACTATTTGTACGCTAATCAATTGGTATCTCTCTTCTTTTAACGTTTTATTGATGATGATTATTTCTTCCTTTGTTAGTTATTATTTTTCTCCGCACCCTTATTAAGGAATCTAAAGCATCTCAAGCTTCGATTATCGAATTTCGATGGAGGCCACAGAATTCCTTTATACTTACTTGAGGCTTGGGATTGTCCTAACTTGCAGAAAATTGAACTAAAGGTGCGTTGCTTTACTCTAAAAAAATGTATAGAAGATGATATGACGTGTAAAAATTTCATTTATATGTTCATTTGCAGCTTCTGCGGTTGGATTATCAAGTATTTGATTACACATATTATCGCCAGTCGAGGATGATACTTGAAATGGGATATTCATCACCAGGCAAAACAAAATTCAATCTCAAAGAGGTGACCATCTTGGGGTTTACAGGGTCTATAGATGAGTTAACTTTTACATGTTCATTGATCATAAGAGAAGGTATGGGACTGGAACAACTCATTGTCCAACCTTGTGAAGGAACTTATGAAATCCGATGCAAGGCTGCAGCTCTTGCACGATCTCATTTCCCACCAATTATACCAATCTCGGCTAAACTAATAATTATCTAGGAAATAGTACATCTATGTCCAATGTATAATCATCCATCCGCCTGGTGATTCATTGGTAAGGTTGATAAAACCATCATTAATTTTTGGTATGTTGAATCTGTTGGCTTTTTGCAAGTAAAATTGAGTTCCTTTGCAAAATTAGTAGCTGTTAGATTAATGCCTCATTTCGGTGCGGGGCTTTATTCTCGTCAGGATTTTTAGTAACAACATTTCCATTATATTCCAGTGTTAATTGTTTTTTAAGTGCGTTCTTCAACAAGTGGAATTTATACCTCGATCGAATTGATACATTAGAAAGAATCAAACTTTGCGACAGCAAGACCATTGTTTGGGACAAGGATCTAGGACCAATAATTCTCATTAAACCACAACTGATCGAGTAAATATATTAGAACCTGGGTTCGGATTTAACAGAGTTTGAAATTTTGACACGACAATCTGAACTCTGGTTGAGCACCCAACAGAGTGTTATTTTTCATCATAAAACAATCAAGAGATTTAACAGAAGATTCCAAGGTCAATATTTCCTCTTTTTCAGTCCCACTTTTAATGTTACGAGAAAAAAAGGCGAGACCGACCAGCAAAAATAACAAGGAGGCGGCAACAAAGACCACAACCATAGCTTTCTTGACAAGCATCATCTTTCCAGCATGTACATTGGTAAACTTGCTTTCATAGGTATCACAAGAATCCCAGTAGCCAAACCCAGTTCAAGCTGGTTGCTCTATACTATGGCCGAGGAAAAATCAGTGTGGTAAGATAGTTGAAGCCTAGTAGATTCTCCAGGTTGAAGAGAAAAACCTTTAAAAATATGTACTCTAAACCCATCAGAACCATATTTTGAACCGGAAACATCAATCCGTATAACATCCATAGAAAGATCACCCGAGTTCTTGGCATAGACCTCTTTTCTCAGGGGCTTATTGCAGAACACTGAATTGCAATTCAATACCTCATGAAACGTGGTAGACGATGGTGTTTTTTGATTTTCCACGTACTTTTTCATTCGAAAGATCTCTATGTAAAACAATACTAATGTATTGGAATATGCACATTGTGCCTTTAGAGTATATTTTTCTATGCAACAAATATATATTTTTGAATAATTATTCTGTTTCCTTTTTCTAGACAGATAAAATACATGCATGATGAGATATTGTATAGTTCAAATTATTCCACAATTTATTTAGCATGTGTATTTTTTCTTTTTTATATGCATCTAAGCGATCAATTATAAGTTTGATTAAATTTATATACTATTATTTGTGGACGTGGTAAAATTTTGTAAGGTCAAAGGTGAAACTTAAAGAAAATTTTTTCATCATG
This sequence comes from Primulina huaijiensis, assembly GCF_012295235.1. Taxonomy (NCBI): domain Eukaryota; kingdom Viridiplantae; phylum Streptophyta; class Magnoliopsida; order Lamiales; family Gesneriaceae; genus Primulina; species Primulina huaijiensis. The sequence continues at coordinate 634,713 of NC_133306.1, forward strand.
TATACATGAAGTTTTCTATACACTATTCTTGGTTAATTTCTCCAAAGAACAGTGAAATTTATTTGTAGCAATAATTAATTAAGTAAATATTAACAATTATTAAGGAGAGGTGACTCAATCGATATTCAGTACACTATTATCATAAATTACAAATAGAAATGACAATTATTTTGGGAAGCAAATGGAAGTGATTTTAGTCTTTTAATTTAAACAAAGTTTGATAGTAAAGATTTATGTATAAAGCTTCAATATAATTTATTTAAATTGCATTAAATGCCAATATATATTTTCGTTTAATGAAAAACGTAGAAAAATATTTGTACTGGTTTAACACTTTAGGTTGATCTATTTAATCAATTAATTATCAATTTCAATTAATTACTTTGATCAATTCTTTATTGGTGAAAGTTAGCGTGCTAGAATCACAAATATTTTGCGAAATATAGACTTAATTTTAGATTATATTTAAAAAAATTGATATATGAGTTTTGATATGATGAATATTTACCATGGAAGATATGTGAGCATCAGCTGCGGAAGCGTCCACTTATTGAATATACAAAGTGCTGTCTCATAGTTGCTCACGTAGGGGCACATGGTGGTGCTCTCACGTAGGGGCACATGGTGGTGCTCACGTAGGGGCACATGGTGGGTGCTCAATATATATATATATATNGAAGTAACATGTAGCTCAGCGGATAGCTTATTTGTATTATAAGCATCAAATTGTAGGTTCTCAATTCCTATTTGGGTATTTTCTCTATTTATTTTTATAATTCATATATCAAAAATACAGTGAAGTCCCTCACTATTTATTATAATTATATTTTGATCATCATTTAAATATAAACTAAATAAATAATAAAAAAAAATATTGACATCGATACACTAATAATTGTAAGGGGTCGCGTCCACCAAGCAACTAAATTATACGAGAGAAAAAAAATCCATTGGACTGCACTCCAAGTATTAATAAATATGCAGATTTACCAAAATTAACTAAAACTTGAGCGTCGTTTAAACGAAGGAGGCACATAATTTAAAAGAAACGAAAATAGAGAATTAGCTCGAATTTTTGTCGTTGGTGCATATTTTCCGTTTAAGAATCAAAAGTTAGGGTGGGGGCAACATGAGAAGATAATTGAAAAGTAAGAACGCTGTCGGATGGATGAAGATGAAACATGAAATAATGAAAGTTTGCCCGTTGGTGAAAGTTTTCGCCCAATATAAAAATATTAAATTCTAAGGCATATCATATTTTCTTATTAATTTTTTGTATATATTAAATTTTAAATGGTTTAAATAATTGTTATAAACATATATTAAATTATTAAACATGTGGATGGATGAGTAAAACGCTATTAAATACCAAATTGCATCAACTGGATAACACTAATCATCCTCTCGCACAAATTCCAAATATGGATCCAATTCCAAGAATTCCTCAGTTGGCCAAATATGGATCCAATTCCAAGAATTCCTCAGTTGGAAGTGGACATCAGGAGAGAACGTGTTAAGCTCCAAAAATTGCAGCTACTGATCGATCGGATCAAACTCGAAATTTCTCAACAACAGGACATTTTCGTACGCAATTTCAGGGCCTTGGATTTTGCGTCGACCGTTCGTCGCACTGGTAATCTTTACGCATCATTTCCCGTTAACAGAAAGATACTTGCAGATTACTGCGAACAGAGTAAAATAGCTGCGGAACTCGATCCTGTTTTCGCTTTCTATCAAGATTTGGAGGCGGCGGCCATTACAGTTGGTACGGCAATGGATATACCGATCATGCTTGACAGTGATCGATATGATTTCGTCAAGGATATCGGTGTTGCCCGATTGATGAGAGATAAGCAGACGAAAGATCTTGTTGCTGTTAAGTACATTGAAAGAGGGGACACGGTTTGTTTCTTGATTTTCATCCTTTGTTACTCTATCTTTTGATTTCGGTGAAGACGGGAGATATTCTTGTTTAGCAGCTGGAAATCGGTTTGTTTCGACCGAATGTAATGTCTATTTTCTTGAATTTTCCCTGTCAATGACTAGAAGGGTATTACCGCAACTGTTCAATTGTCAAGCATGCTTTAGCTTCGTCGGTTGGATCGAATTCTTTTGAAGTTTGATTCTCGTTCTCTTGAAATTCTTGGAGTTATTCTTTTATCTCTTTCATATGCCAAGCAAACTTCTTGATTGAGCACTTCCATTTATGCTTAATTTCTTTTTCTATGCATGAAATTAAAATGGCTTAGAAATAATCTTCTTTTTTGTTTTTTCGTTTCTTTAACTATTATCATGTATTTTTAACTTATGAATACCGAGATTGATAATCTTCTTAAATTAGTCATAATATTGAAGTTTTTGCTAAACGATAAAGTTAAAATACTCCTCCAATTCACGACTCTCCTGGACTTGCACTTTGTGAGTGCTTGTGTTTACTTCTAGTAACTTTCACTGATTAACCAGCTGCTTATGGTTTTATTGCAGATAGATGAAAATCTGAAGACGGAAATTATCGAACATAGGTCTTGGAGGCACCCTAACATTGTTAGATTTAAAGAGGTTTGCCACCGATTATCATTTTGACATTCTCAAATCTCATAAGATTTTCCTTTGGCAGACTTTCTTAATTTTTTGTTTCAGGTCATTTTGACACCAACTCATTTGGCTATCGTGATGGAGTATGCATCCAGAGGAGAGTTATACGATTGCGTATCTAATGAAGGGCGCTTCCGTGAGAATAAGGTTTCAGATTCAGTAATATATAATAGTCGCATATAGTGGTTTGGTCATTTGGGTTGTTCATGATGCTGTTTGTGGATTTTTCTCATGAAGGCTCGGCACCTCTTTCGACAACTTATACATGGAGTCAGTTACTGCCACTCCATGGTATCATAATCTTTGATTTTGTATACATATTTTTAAGTTCATTAATTGCAAGGTGCAGAATAAGGATCTGATTGGGATATTTTGTTTCTTGATATCTGAAGCAAGTACGTCATCGAGACTTGAAGTTGGAAAACATATTGTTGGATGAAAGCTCAGAGTCTCGACTGAAGATATGCTATTTCGGCTATCCAAAGGTGATATTGGTTATACAATTATCCTTAACATTGCTAAAACATATGCGTTTATAATTCCCTGCCATCCAGAGTTGAACCAAAAGTTGTTGCAATTATTTTTTGATCGTCTTAGAAATTATTTGGAAAAGACCTTCATGATGGTTTCTACTTAACTTATAATTTATAAACTAATTTGATCTCCTCTGTTCTTTACAGTCTTCTGTGCTGAGTTCACGACAAAATTCTCGAGTAGGAAGGCCCGCATATGTTCCTCCTGAAGTGATAATTAACAAAGAATATGATGGCAAGGTAAAACCAATCGTTGGGTCTTAATCTTGAATCTGTAAAATGCGGTTTTGCTTTTTATGAATTTGCATCAAAGATATTGTTTTCTACCATTCGGGCTTGTCCCTTGAGAAACCCAGAATGTATCATGTAACAAACTCGTGCTTTCCTTGTCCACTGATTAAATAGTTATAGTTGGAGCTATGACTTTGGCATCGTGAAATCTTTCGTCTTGATTTCGTGCTATGAAATTCCAGCTCCTGAGGTTACTAGGTTGATTTTTAGGGTCGTATCACTTGTCAAGCACTTACTCCAAGTATAGGCCTAGAGTGATTTTGATGATTTATTCTTATATGAAACTCGAAAGTGATGGTTGAGAGCTTGATGGCTTGGAATGTTATGTATTGCTTAATGATCTTTTAATTGATTAGTACTTGAATATATATCAAGAATTTGGCTGCTTGCTTCAGGGTGCAGATGTGTTGTCCTGCGGAGTGACATTATATGAAATGCTTGTTGGTGCCTATCCATTTGGGGTATATTCTAGAAAACCCAAGCACTTGCGTGAGGCAATACGGGGAATATCAGATGTTCGGTACTCCTTTCCAGAAGACGTCAACATATCTGAGGAATGACGGGATCTGATTTCTAGGATCCTTGTTCGAGATCCTGCCCAGGTGAGTGATTGTCAAACTTTTTGAGTGAATATTTGGAAACTGAGTTCGATCCCAAGTGACACAGACATGATCTTGGTCAGCGCATCACGATGTCCGGTATAAAAAACCACCAATGGTTTACAAAGAAGCTTCCTGTAGATTTGGTAGATGAGGAGACAACAGGTAACCAATCTGAAGAGCCTACGCAGAGCCTTGAAGTCATCATGCAGATCATTTCTGAAGCCAAAACACCTATCCAAACCAACCGGACGTGATGGATGATGACAGTACTGAAGACCTCGATTCTGACCCCGACACTGATGTTAACAGCAAAACGACGTAATCCACGCGTTGTGATTCCATTCGCAAGTTGTTGGACTGAAAATTGAAACAATATCAAGATATGTTTCTTGGCTAACTTGGAGAAGAATGCTTATACGAATCTTGCTCTGGTTATTTGATCAGAATTTTTGATGTTTGCAGATATCATTCTATTAATTGTAAAAACACAGGGTTAAAGGAGTTAGATTTTTTGTGTGCATCTTCTGTCCATCCCAGTTTTATGAATCTTTTGTATCATAGACACAGTAGCTGAAAGTTGAGACTTTGCTCCGGTTATATTTTTGCAAATCGTTCTATTATCTATATTTATTAAATGCTAGATCTAAAAATACAAAACAAAAATTTTTTAAAAAAAAGTCAAAAAAATATATTTGTTTCATAGAAAAATATATTCTAAAGTCACACGGTGCATATTCCAATACAATAGTATTGTTTTACATAGAGATCTTTCGAATGAAAAAGTATGTGGAAAATAAAAAAAAAAAAAACACCATCGCCTGCCACGTTTCATGAGGTATTGAATTGCAATTCAGTGTTATGCAATAAGCTCATGACAAAAGAGGTCTATGCCAAGAACTCGGGTGATCTTTCTATAGAGGTTATACGGATTGATGTTTCCGGTCTATGCCAAGAACTCGGGTGATCTTTCTATGGAGGTTACACGGATTGATGTTTCCGGTTCAAAATATGGTTTGGATGGGTTTAGAGTACATATTTTTAAAGGTTTTTCTCTTCTAACATGGAGAATCTACGAGACTTCAACTATCTCATTAAACTGATTACCTACCTATCTATTATATTATATATTATATTACTTATCTAAAAGTGTGTACAAAAGAGTAAAATTTTTCAATTGTGAATTAACAACTTTATCCTTTTATTCTACATTATTGTAGGTAAAACTAAAAAAAATATCTATTTTTATTATTTTATCTAAAAGTTTGAATAAGAGAGTATAGTTTTTCAATTGTGATTAACAACTTTACCATCTTATTCTATACAATTAAAACTAAAAAAAATATTGGGATATAAATGTAAAAGTTAAATATTAGTTAAGGCATAAGAGTAATTATATATACACACACAAAATACATTCATTAGCGGGTTTCTAAAACCGATGCTTATTCAAGGATTCTACTCTTGACTATATTCAAGGATGTGTGCAAGCACATTTGTACAAACACATGTGCTATATATAATTCTAGAGGGATTGACAATAATTATAATAATGTTTTAAATATAATAGTTTTAAATACTAATAATAATATTCTTCTCATTTTATAAATCTACGAGTTGTAATATTAGATATATTGAAATTTGTTTCTATTAGAATAATTTCATATAATTTTTTATCTATTTTTTTACACATAAGATTCCGTGTAAATAATTGTCCATCTAAGGTTTGGAATTAAATTTATTATGATACGTGAAATTTATTTGTAGCAATAATTAATTAAGTAAATATTAACAATTATTAAGGAGAGGTGACTCAATCGATCAGTACACTATTATCATAAATTACAAATAGAAATGACAATTATTTTGGGAAGCAAATGGAAGTGATTTTAGTCTTTTTATTTAAACAAAGTTTGATAGTAAAGATTTATGTATAAAGCTTCGATATAATTTATTTAAATTGCATTAAATGCCAATATATATTTTCGTTTAATGAAAAACGTAGAAAAATATTTGTACTGGTTTAACACTTTAAGTTGATCTATTTAATCAATTAATTATCAATTTCAATTAATTACTTTGATCAATTCTTTATTGGTGAAAGTTAGCGTGCAAGAATCACAAGTATTTTGCGAAATCTAGACTTAATTTTAGATTAAATTTAAAAAAATTGATATATTTGCGTGGAAAAAATATATAGATTTACCAAAATTAACTAAAACTTGAGCATCCAGCTTAAACGAAGAAGCACTTAACTTAAAAGAAACAAAAACATAGAATCAACTCGAATTCATAACTATAATATCTAATCCATTTTAAAAATTCAAATTTAACATATTATCTCTACAAATTACATATTTAATATAATTGCAATATCATTATCTAAATAATAATTTAAAACTATAACAAAATTTTATGAATCAACATAATCTATTGACGATCATGATTCATATAATTAAAAGTCATTATTTTACATATGCATCGAGTGTGTTTCGTTCACTAATATATATAAAATTTGAATCGGTTTAACTTGATATATATAAAACTAAACTAAATTAACTAATATTTTTTAATAAAAAAGTATTTTAAAAAAAACAAACTACCAATTCAACCGAACCAAATTTTTTCGATTTAAATAATAGTTATATTTAGTTTATAAAATTGAGTTTTTATGTTAATTTCTATATTAAATATTATTTATATAACGTGAGAATTTTGGGTTAAAATTTGAAATCACCAACTTATTTTGTAATCAGATAATGACCAATTAAAATGTGATAGCACTTATAGATAGATGTGTATTAATTTATTTAATATTGATTATTGACATTATATATATCCGGTATAAACAAGAGTTTTTGGGGGAAAAAAATTCACTGTTTCATACATATCAAATTAGTCACACAAGTACCTGGGGTCTTCAGCGAAGGCCACCCTTTCTCCGTTGTGGACAACCGCCCAAGCTCCTTCTTTTTCTTTTCCGGACGTCGCATTCTCCGACGATCCTGGTATTAGATGATTTAAGTGTCTAACCACGTCACTTTTTGTTTATTTTCTTTGGGAATCAGAGCAGACATATTAAACTTGATTTGTTCTTTTGTGAGGTTTACGTTTTGTGCTTCGATTTGGACAGAATTCTATTATCAAGTACAAAAAATTCACCCTTTCTCCGCCGCCCAAGCTCCGTCGTTTTCTTTTTCCGATCAGGACGACCCTGGTGTGTTTTTATCATTTGAAATTATATGAAGATAATATGCTAAATCTGGGGCCTCGATTGTTTTCAGACTTCCATAGGGAGAGTGCATGTGGGTGGGGGAACTTTAACAAATCTATTCGTTCAAATTTAACATATTAAATTTTAAAAAAAGGTTTTATATAATTGCATGATAATAATTTTTATAAATTTTAAGTTTCTTGGTTTTGGTTCAAATTTAAATTGCACCCGTAAAAGTCTTTTTCGAAGATAGGAGACTGAGCATTGGTGGTTGCCGCAACCTTCTTCAACTTGCGCTCCATTTAAATTTTCTTATTTATATTTTAAATTTTTTGGTGGTTCTCAATTCTCCTCCGTCTATGAAAATTTGTAACTCTCAATTCTCCTTGACTTTTTCTTAAGTGGTTCTCAAATTTCAATCTCTTCTCCATTATCTATTCGGCCAATCACTTATATGCCATTATCCAGTAAAAGATTCAACGAGAAGTAAACATAACAACAGATTTATCACACCAAATCTATGCCATTATCTAATATATTTTAAATATTTTGTTAGGTTTTATTTGTCTAGCTTTCAATAGAGAAAAAGAAAAACTAAACAAGAAACATTATGTCAAAGCTTGTTTATTATTATTTTTTTTTCAATTTTTCTCGAGCTCAATTTGAATATTTACTCTTGATTTGGACAAGTACTTATAAAAAGTTATTTTCAATTTTATTTGGCTGTACAGAATCAAGATGATGATTGAGAATGAGTTGGTGGACAAAATCAGTGAGTTGCCTGATGATGTTCTTGTTGCCATAATCTCTCGATTAACATGGCAAGAAGCTATAGCCACCAGCGTCCTATCCACTCGTTGGCGCAACCTATACACCTACATCGTCCGTCTTAGCTACAACACTCGACATCCATCGGAACAATCAAATTGCACATATGTTCAACAATTAGAAGAAAAGGAATTCCCAAAATACATAAAGGAGATTTATGATTTCTTGAATTCAAACAACGGTTGCGGCTTTTTGAAGGAATTCAGGGTGCATTTACCCTGTTTGAAGGGAGCCAATATCAAGACATGGTTTCCATTGCTGCTGGAAAGAGAAGTAGAGAGCATTGACATACGCATGATTTATCACACCAAATCTATGCCGGCCTATTACAGCGTTCCCTCTAAGAGTTTGATTAAGGAAAAAGGTGGAGGCTTAGGGTCGTTTCCGGGCCTCAAATCGCTCAGAATATTATCTCTACACTCGCTTCATGTGGAAGATCGAGATGTTGAGCTATTTGTTTCGAATTGTCCTGTTCTTGAGCACTTGTCCATCGCGGGTTCTTACAAGTTAAAAAAGGTGTCGTTGGTTGGACATTCGAAGTTGAAGCGATTGGATATTTGTTCATCTAGGAAGGCCTCATCAATTGAGGTTCGTGACATGATCAACCTCGTTTCTTTGACGTGTCACAAATTGCATCCTGAGTACTCACTACTCCTCCACAACGTCCCAAAGCTTATTGAGTTCAATTCAGACGATCAGGAACACCTGGTTGACCACATCTTGCCTGGAATCTCATCTTTTATTCTAGACCAACTACAGCAAATTGAAGTCCACATGACTGGCAAGACGGTATTTTTTACTATTTGTACGCTAATCAATTGGTATCTCTCTTCTTTTAACGTTTTATTGATGATGATTATTTCTTCCTTTGTTAGTTATTATTTTTCTCCGCACCCTTATTAAGGAATCTAAAGCATCTCAAGCTTCGATTATCGAATTTCGATGGAGGCCACAGAATTCCTTTATACTTACTTGAGGCTTGGGATTGTCCTAACTTGCAGAAAATTGAACTAAAGGTGCGTTGCTTTACTCTAAAAAAATGTATAGAAGATGATATGACGTGTAAAAATTTCATTTATATGTTCATTTGCAGCTTCTGCGGTTGGATTATCAAGTATTTGATTACACATATTATCGCCAGTCGAGGATGATACTTGAAATGGGATATTCATCACCAGGCAAAACAAAATTCAATCTCAAAGAGGTGACCATCTTGGGGTTTACAGGGTCTATAGATGAGTTAACTTTTACATGTTCATTGATCATAAGAGAAGGTATGGGACTGGAACAACTCATTGTCCAACCTTGTGAAGGAACTTATGAAATCCGATGCAAGGCTGCAGCTCTTGCACGATCTCATTTCCCACCAATTATACCAATCTC
>NC_133306.1:645740-770932 GCF_012295235.1 Primulina huaijiensis
TATATATATATATATATATATATATGTGTGTGTGTGTGTGTGTGTAAACGGGAAAATACTTTTTTTGGTCCAAGAAGTTGTCTAATTTTTTCTTTTGGTATACTAAATTTTCAAATTTTAGTTTTGATACACTAACTTTTAATTTTTGGCTACTTGGGTCTAAATATTGACGTGTTAACTAAAAAGACTGATGTAATATTGAAAAATGCTAACGTGTCAATCGAAATTGATGATGTGTCCGATACCAATTCAGCATTTGGACCAAATTAATAGACAAAATTCGAAAGTTAATGTGCCAAATCAAAATTTGAAAATTTAGTGGACAAAAAAAAAATTAAAATGTTAATGGATTAAAAAAAGTATTTTCCCTATATATACACACACCATTTCGCCTCCTCGAGGAGCTTAATAGTGTCCTCAAATTTAAAATGTGGCCGCACCAAAGGAGTGTTTGAGAGAATTTTACTTATTTAAGTGATTATTTTTTATATTATTTTGAAATTGGCGAGATACAATTATTTATGCACAAAAACTTTTGAGAGACGGTTTCACGAGTCAATTTTGTGAAACATGTATCATATTTGGGTCACGCATGAAAGAATATTACTTTTTATACCATAAGTATTACATATTATTTTAAATACGAACATGATTGACCGTGTCACGGACAAAAATCTTTGAGACCGTCCCACAAGAGACCTACTATTATTTAAGATACTTTCCCCTATTACACAAAACCCACTTTTTTATTTTATTTTCTGCCAGAGTATAAATGCCTCCATTATCAAAATTAACGTACGTGCTAGAAAAAGGACCACATTACAACAATGATGCAAAATGATACGATTTTCAATTTCCAGAAAATCAAAGGTCCACCTCACTATTTATGAATCACTCGAACATAAAACTAAAAAGTTCCAAAAATGTTTAGTAATCTTTGAAAGAACGAAGTAAGTACATTGATTTGAGTAGAAGCATTTCATGCTAAATTAAATGAAAGTCAGAAGTCAGTTCGTGTAAAAGAATTAAGTCTGAACAAGTATGAACTCGATCGGACACTGTACAAGTTTGTTTGCTCCCGATTAGTGGCTACCCTTTTGCTATATCGACATACTTCCTATTTAATGATCCGATTTTTCTCCTATGTTTGGCTAACTCAACTTATTCTGTAGATTGGTATTTTTGGATCCTTCTGTATGTGTCTGCTTGTGTTTTCAACTTGGTAGAAATAAGCTGATCAAGAATGCAAAGATTGTACGTATTTTGGCTTTGTAACGGAAGGTTCTCCATCGGATTGCTGGATTTTGGTCATTAGACACGAGGGAAAGTGCGGTGAGGGAGAAAATGGAAGTCAGAAATTCTTGAGAACCTTGTATGATCAAAACACATGTAAAATTTAACTGATCTAGAATATAGATCACCCTATAAACCCGGAGATGCATGGTCACCTCTTTGAGATGGGATTGTGGTTTACTTGTTAATAATCCTATTTCATATATGTAACATCTTTAACTGTCAATGACGTGTATTATCAAATGCTTCAAAACCCTTCCGCATAAGCTGTAAATGAAACATATAAACAAATCATATTATCTTCTATATATTTTTTTAGAGTCAAAAGTTCAAGTTTCAGAAAGCTAGGACAATCCCAAGACAAAAGTAAGTATGAAGGCATTGTGTTGCCAGTACCATTGATATTCGATGCTCGAAGAATGAGATGTTTTAGATTCCTTAATAAGTGTTCGGGGCGTAATAAGTCCTACAGAGGGAAGAAATCATCATCGTCATCAATAAAACATTGAAAGAAGGCACATACTAATTGATTAGAGTACAAATAATGCAAATTGCCATCTTCCCCGTTGTGTGGACTTCAATTCATGTTATGAGCGTACCGGTTCAAAATTAAATTTTTTAATAAAAATATACGAATATAATTATTGGCAGGTCCAGCGGGTTTGATGAGTTGAACCTAGGAGTGTAAACGAACCAAGCAGTTCGAAAGCTTTTCGAGCCGGTTTGAAAAATATTTGTTTTGTATTTGAACTTATCCAATTCGAGCAGAACTTGAACATGCTGAAACTTTTTTCGAGTCGAATTCGAGCCTAAATTATTGTTCGATAGTTGTGAGCTTTAATATTTTATTAATATAAATAATTGTACATTAAATAAATAAATTTCGAGTCTTTCGAGTACTTATTTTCGAACAATAGTTCGTGAACATGTTCGAATCTTTCGAGCCGAACTCGAACTCGAGCTTATATTCGAATTCTAGCCAAAAGTTATAGAATTTTCGAGCTTCGAATCGAGTTCGTACACAGATAGAACTAATTCGAGCCTTCAAAATTTCAATACGATTCGGTTCGTTTACAAACACGTTAATTTTCGAGCATGGATCTGAGCGGGTTTTAGAAGGGACCGAGTGGTCTCGTTCCTTCATAATTATAAGGGGTCGGGTCTCGAGTCTTGTCAAACCTGGCCCATTGGCATCCCTATCAAAGATCACTCAAATAAGCGTACAACAAGTGAGAATTGTTATGCACATAGAAAAATTAACCTATACAATTAGCGTCGGAATTGGAACCAAAAATTCAGTTGATATTTTGAACACACAGATACAGTATATTTATGCTTTCAAAAAATTAAGCAATATATAAATCCACCAAGCAAATAAATTACACGAGGAAAAAAAATCTATGGGACTGCACTCCAAAGTGGAAAAAATATAATATACAGATTTACCAAAACTAACTAAAACTTGAGCCTCGCTTAAACGAAGGAGGCACTTAACTTAAAAGAAACAAAAACATAGAATCACATCGAATTTACTCATAATTACAATATCTAATCTATTTAAAAAATTCAAAATTAACATATTATCTCTACAAATTACATATTTAATATAATTGCATTATCATTATCTAAATAATAATTTAAAACAATAACAAATTTGTATGAATCAAAACAATCTCTTAACGATCATGATTCATATATGATATAACTAATAGTCATTATTTTACCTACGCATCGGGTGGTGTCATTCACTATTTATATAAAATTTTAATCGATTTAACTTGATATATATAAAACTTAACTAAATTAACTGATATTTTTTTAATAAAAAAGTACTAAAAAAAACAATCAAACTACCAATTTAACCTAACCAAATTTTCGATTTAAATAATTGTTATATTTAGTTTATAAAATTGAGTTTTTATGTTAATTTCTATATTAAAAATTATTGATATAACATGAGAATTTTGGGTTAAAAATTTTAAATCGCCGACTTATTTTGTAATCAGATAATGACAAATTAAAATGTGAGAGCACTTATTGTGAGAACCTGAATTTTTGGGCACATAATTAATTAAATATAGACATGTATAAAAATTTATTTTCGAGTTATAATAAATTCAAATATATAAATAACACATGAAAATCGAAATTCAGTGCAAGATACACAGTAAATTAAGGCTGGATATCCATCTAATTAGAATGAAATATTACATATTAGGCAGCTTTTCTCAACAAGAAAGCATATCAATATTTATAGAAGAAGTGCTCAAAATTTATAGAAAGAGTATCTCCAAATTTTGCAAAGAATATCAATCGAATTATGTTAATATTTTCACTTCAACCCTATAAATAGGAGGAACCTCCCATTCGAATTTCACACCATTTTCGAAAATTCTCTCTAATCTCTTCCAAGAATTTTCGAAATTTTGCTCTCCAAAATTCTGCTGCTGTCATCAAAATTCTGTCCAAGTTCAGAAATTCTTTTCTCTCGCTCGGGTACTCGGAAGCCGATCTCAACCGTTCAGAATATGCTTTCATATGTTTTGAACAATATATCCAAGTTTCCGCAAAATCCAACGGTGTTTTTGTTTATAGCCTTCGCAAAAAAACTGCTCAGATTTTAGGCGGAAACAGCATACCTACGGTTTTTCGTCCATAAACAGGTCAAAAAGACTTCCAAACCCGATCTCCACCGTTCATAATTTATTTGACGTATTTATGAACGTAATATAAAAGTTTAAGCCGATCGAACGGTTCATTAAGGCGCAAAATGTTTTCAAGGCGACTAATTTTCTGATAGATATGTTGCTGCGTTTTTGAAGTGTCGGTTGGATGATTCTTCTATGATTTTCGAATTCTTCACGTCGTTTTCTTCCAGTCTAAGGTAAGTGGGTTTTTGGTATATTATAATTTGCACACTTACCCTTCGTAAGTGGGTTTTTTCTATATTATAAGTTGCACACTTGTCTTTTGTAAGTGGGCTTTTGTTATGTATATATATTCTTTCGTATGTGAATATTATTTTCCACACTTGTTCTTTGAAGTGGGCTTGTGTTTAAAAAAATTATATAATTTGTGTACGAATCTCCCTTCAGTTTTTGAAAGTTCGTTCGAGCATAGTTTCTTGTTCATGATATATTTTCTTCAAGATTTGTCAAATTATATGTTCAAAGCACTGTTAGGATTCGATTGGATATGAGAAAAGATTTCCGAACTATGACCCTTATACGGTGGGATGGTAACCGTTGTACGGCCTCACTCTATAGAGGATTAACATATTTGACACGGCCTCACTCCTTAGAGGATTAACATATGAGGCTGATATCAGGAAACCATGAAAATGAGATGACTTTCAGTGCTATATGAGTATACTAAACGAATATGTAATACAAACAAGATATGTTACGATTATGAATTATGAATATCCGTTATGATTCAAGTTATGACATGCTATGTACAATTTGAATTCAAGTATATGAATTTGTTGCTATATGTCTCGAACGACCTCCACTTGCTGAGTATTTCCCAAAATACTCACCCCTTACTTCTTCCCCACCTAGATAAGAACGAAGAACAAATGGACGAAGATGAGCAAGACAAATTTTGGGGATGGTAAAAGATCTCGAGTTATCCCAGAAGTTTTAAAGCTTAGTTTATGTTTATCGCTTCCGTATATTTTTATTTAAGTTGTAAATACAATGATTTTTATGATTTATGAATAATAGACTGGTTTTTGTTTATACTATGCTACGAGGCTTGTTGTTTGATGATTATGTGATTGTTGAACAACGCTGGTGTCGACTAACCCCGACCTCGTGGCGTGACACTTATAGATAGATGTGTATTAATTTATTTAATATTGNTACGAGTTGTAATATTAGATATATTGAAATTTGTTTCTATTAGAATAATTTCATATAATTTTTTATCTATTTTTTTACACATAAGATTCCGTGTAAATAATTGTCCATCTAAGGTTTGGAATTAAATTTATTATGATACGTGAAATTTATTTGTAGCAATAATTAATTAAGTAAATATTAACAATNATTCTATTGATCCATCGGCTATTTCCACAAAAAAATGGATCATATTCCCAGAATTCGTCAGTTGGAAGTAGATATCAAGAAAGATCGCGCTAAGCTCCAAAAACTGTGGCTACAGATTGATTGGATCAAACTCCAACTTTCTCAACAAGCGGACATTTTCGCACGCCATTTCAGGGGTTGGATTTTGGGTCGACGGNGATATAATTTATTTAAATTGCATTAAATGCCAATATATATTTTCGTTTAATGAAAAACGTAGAAAAATATTTGTACTGGTTTAACACTTTAAGTTGATCTATTTANAGTCGACCCAAAATCCAAACCCCTGAAATGGCGTGCGAAAATGTCCTNAAGAATCACAAGTATTTTGCGAAATCTAGACTTAATTTTAGATTAAATTTAAAAAAATTGATATATTTGCGTGGAAAAAATATATAGATTTACCAAAATTAACTAAAACTTGAACATCGCTTAAACGAAGAAGCACTTAACTTAAAAGAAACAAAAACATAGAATCAACTCGAATTTATTCATAACTATAATATCTAATCCATTTTAAAAATTCAAATTTAACATATTATCTCTACAAATTACATATTTAATATAATTACAATATCANTAAATATCGATTGTGAATTAAAGTATATGCATTTGTTGCTATATGTCTCGAACGACCCCCACTTGCTGAGTGCTTCCCAAAATACTTACCCCTTACTTCTTCCCAACCCATATAAGAACGAAGAACAAATGGATGAAGATGAGCAAGACAAATTTTGGGGATGGTAAAAGATCTCGAGTTATCCCAGAAGTTTTAAAGCTTAGTTTATGTTTATCGCTTCGGCATATTTTTATTTAAGTAGTAAATACAATGATTTTTATGATTTATGAATAATAGACTGGTTTTTGTTTATACTATGCTACGAGGCTTGTTGTTTGATGATTATGTGATTGTTGAACAACGCCGGTGTCGACTAACCCCGGCCTCGTGGCGTGACACTTATAGATAGATGTGTAATAATTTATTTAATATTGATTATTGACAATATATATATCCGGCATAAAGAAGAGTTTTTTTTGGGTGGGGGGGTGGGGGGTCAAATTCTCTGTTTTGAGATATATCAAATTAGTCGCACAAAAATGGATTTCGCTTCGAGTACCTGGGCTCTTCAGCGAAGGTCACCCTTTCTCCGCTGTGGACAACCGCCCAAGCTCCGTCATTTAGTGAGTGAATTGAGTTCTATTGATCCATCGGCTATTTTCACAAAAAAATGGATCATATTCCCAGAATTCGTCAGTTGGAAGTAGATATCAAGAAAGATCGCGCTAAGCTCCAAAACTGTGGCTACGGATTGATTGGATCAAACTCCAACTTTCTCAACAAGAGGACATTTTCGCACGCCATTTCAGGAGTTGGATTTTGGGTCGACGGTTCCTTGCACGGGTAAGCTTTACGCATCTTTCCAAGTTAAGAGAAAGGTACTTGCAGATTATTGCGAACAGAAGAAAATAGTAAAGGAACCGTCGACCCAAAATCCAAACCCCTGAAATGGCGTGCGAAAAGGTCCTCTTGTTGAGAAAGTTGGAGCTTGATCCAATCAATCCGTCGCTGCAGTTTTTGAAGCTTAGCACTATCTTTCTTGATATCTACTTCTAACTGGAGAATTCTGTGAATAAGATCCATTTTTTGTGGAAATGGCCAATGGATCAGTAGAACTCAATTCACCCACTAAAGCGCTTGATATCTACTTCCAACTGACGAATTCTGCGAATCAGATCCATTTTTTGTGGAAATTGGTCATTGGATCAGTAGAACTCAATTTACCCACTAAAGCGCCAAATATCGATTGTGAATTCAAGTATATGCATTTGTTGCTATATGTCTCGAACGGCCCCCACTTACTGAGTGTTTCCCAAAATACTCACCCCTTACTTCTTCCCAACCCAGATAAGAACGAAGAACAAATGGATGAAGATGAGCAAGACCAATTTTGGGGATGGTAAAAGATCTCGAGTTATCCCAGAAGTTTTAAAGCTTAGTTTATGTTTATCGTTTTCGCATATTTTTATTTAAGTTGTAAATACAATGATTTTTATGATTTATGAATAATAGACTGGTTTTTGTTTATACTATGCTACGAGGCTTGTTGTTTGATGATTATGTGATTGTTGAACAACGCCGGTGTCGACTAACCCCGACCTCGTGACGTGACACTTATAGATAGATGTGTAATAATTTATTTAATATTGATTATTGACAGTATATATATCCGGCATAAGAAGAGTTTTTTTTTTGGGTTGGGGGGGGGGATTCTCTGTTTGAGATATATCAAATTAGTCGCACAAAAATCGATTTCGCTTCNCCCACCACCCAAAAAAAAAACTCTTCTTTATGCCGGATATATATACTGTCAATAATCAATATTAAATAAATTATTACACATCTATCTATAAGTGTCACGTCACGAGGTCGGGGTTAGTCGACACCGGCGTTGTTCAACAATCACATAATCATCAAACAACAAGCCTCGTAGCATAGTATAAACAAAAACCAGTCTATTATTCATAAATCATAAAAATCATTGTATTTACAACTTAAATAAAAATATGCGGAAGCGATAAACATAAACTAAGCTTTAAAACTTCTGGGNTCTCTTCAGCGAAGGCCACCCTTTCTCCGCTGTGAACAACCGCCCAAGCTCCGTCATTTAGTGAGTGAATTGAGTTCTATTGATCTATCGGCTATTTCCACAAAAAAATGGATCATATTCCTAGAATTCGTTAGTTGGAAGTAGATATCAAGAAAGATCGCGCTAAGCTCCAAAAACTGTGGCTACGGATTGATTGGATCAAACTCCAACTTTCTCAACAAGAGGACATTTTCGCACGCCATTTCAGGGGTTGGATTTTGGGTCGACGGTTCCTTGCACGGGTAAGCTTTACGCATCTTTCCAAGTTAAGAGAAAGGTACTTGCAGATTATTGCGAACAGAAGAAAATAGTAAAGGAACCGTCGACCCAAAATCCAAACCCCTGAAATGGCGTGCGAAAATGTCCTCTTGTTGAGAAAGTTGGAGCTTGATCCAATCAATCCGTCGCTGCAGTTTTTGAAGCTTAGCACTATCTTTCTTGATATCTACTTCTAAAGGAGAATTCTGTGAATAAGATCCATTTTTTGTGAAAATGGCCAATGGATCAGTAGAACTCAATTCACCCACTAAAGCGCTTGATATCTACTTCTAACTGATGAATTCTGGGAATAAGATCCATTTTTGTGGAAATTGGCCATTGGATCAGTAGAACTCAATTCACCCACTAAAGCGCCAAGTATCGATTGTGTTGATGGAGCAGTTTATAACAAGAATACAGGGTGACGAGGAATGTAGCGATACAAGTCGATTCTGCCCTAGCACGATCAACTTCGTATTATGTGAAAAAAGATAATTCTGTAATTCTCAATAACTTCGTCGTTTCATTTTTTACACATTACAATGTAATATAAATGATTTTTGAAGATCTAAAAAATGATCTGATTGTATTTTGACGACAAATGTGACGAGGAATGTAGTCAAAAATTCTCTCTAATCTCTTCAAAGAATTTTCGAAATTTTGCTCTCCAAAATTCTGTCCAAGTTCAGAAATTCTTTTCTCTCGCTCAGGTACTCGGAAGCCGATCTCAACCGTTCAGAATATGCTTTCATATATTTTGAACGAGATATCCAAGTTTTCGCAAAATCCAACGGTTATTTTTTTTTATAGCCTTCGCAAAAAAACTGCTCAGATTTTAGGCGGAAACAGCATACCTACGATTTTTCGTGCATAAACAGGTCAAAAAGACTTCCAAACCCGATCTCCACCGTTCATAATTTATTTGACGTATTTATGAACGTAATATAAAAGTTTAAGCCGATCGAACGGTTCATTAAGGCGCAAAATGTTTTCAAGGCGGCTAATTTTCTGATAGATGTGTTGCTGCGTTTTCGAAGTGTCGGTTGGATGATTCTTCTATGATTTTCGAATTCTTCACGTCGTTTTCTTCCAGTCTAAGGTAAGTGGGTTTTTGGTATATTATAATTTGCACACTTACCCTTCGTAAGTGGGTTTTTGCTATATTATAAGTTGCACACTTGTCTTTTGTAAGTGGGCTTTTGTTATGTATATATATTCTTTCGTATGTGAATATTATTTTCCACACTTGTTCTTTGAAGTGGGCTTGTGTTTAAAAAAATTATATAATTTGTGTACGAATCTCCCTTCAGTTTTTGAAAGTTCGTTCGAGCTAGTTTCTTGTTCATGATATATTTTCTTCAAGATTTGTCAAATTATATGTTCAAAGTACTGTTAGGATTCGATTGGATATGAGAAAGAATTTCCGAACTATGACCCTTATACGGTGGGATGGTAACCGTTGTAAGGCCTCACTCCTTAGAGGATCCTTAGAGGATTAACATATAGTAGGCTGATATCAGGAAATCATGAAAATGAGATGACTTTCAGTGCTATATGAGTATACTAAACGAATATGTTATACGAGCAAGATATGTTACGATTATGAAGTATGAATATCCGTTATGATTCAAGTTATGACATGATATGTACAATTTGAATTCAAGTATAGGCATTTGTTGCTATATGTCTGGAACGGCCCTCACTTGCTGAGTATTTCCCAAAATACTCACCCCTTACTTCTTCCCCACCCTGATAAGAACGAAGAACAAATGGATGAAGATGAGCAAGACCAATTTCGGGGATGGTAAAAGATCTCGAGTTACCCCAGATGTTTTAAAGCTTAGTTTATGTTTATCATTTCCGCATATTTTTATTTAAGTTGTAAAGATAATGATTTTTATGGTTTATGAATAATAGACTGATTTTTGTTTATACTATGCTACGAGGCTTGTTGTTTGATGATTATGTGATTGTTGAACAACGTCGGTGTCGACTAACCCCGGTCTCGAGGCGTGACACTTATAGATATATGTGTATTAATTTATTTAATATTGATTATTGACAGTATATATATCCGGCATAAAGAAGAATTTTTGGGGGGAAAAATTCTCTGTTTGAGAGATATCAAATTAGTCGCACAAAAATCGACTTCGCTTCGAGTACCTGGGCTCTTTAGCGAAGGCCACCCTTTCTCCGCTGTGGACAACTGCCCAAGCTCCGTCATTTAGTGAGTGAATTGAGTTTTATTGATCCATCGGCTATTTCCACAAAAAATGGATCATATTCCCAGAGTTCGTCAGTTGGAAGTAGATATCAAGAAAGATCGCGCTAAGCTCCAAAAACTGTGGCGACGGATTGATTGGATCAAACTCCAACTTTGTCAACAAGAGGACATTTTCGCACGCCATTTCAGGGGTTGGATTTTGGGTCGACGGTTCCTTGCACGGGTAAGCTTTACGCATCTTTCCACGTTAAGAGAAAGGTACTTGCATATTATTGCGAACAGAAGAAAATAGTCAAGGAACCGTCGACCCAAAATCCAAACCCCTAAATGGCGTGCGTAAATGTCCTCTTGTTGAGAAAGTTGGAGCTTGATCCAATCAATCCGTCGCTGCAGTTTTTGGATCTTAGCACGATCTTTCTTGATATCTACTTCTAACTGGAGAATTCTGGGAATAAGATCCATTTTTTGTGGAAATGGCCAATGGATCAGTAGAACTCAATTCACCTATTAAAGCGCTTGATATCTACTTCTAACTGACAAATTCTGGGAATAAGATCCATTTTTTGTGGAAATTGGTCATTGGATCAATAGAACTCAATTCTCTCACTAATTTAGAAGGGCGTAGTATAATAAAATATTTCACGGGGAAATATATGCTCTTTTTGGAATTTTACTACCATCTTCCATTAATTGACATGTGTCGGTTATTTTTTTTTCCATTTCTTTTTTCTTAAAAAAATAAAAATTCTCTTTTTTCCTTGATTTAACTTTTTGGCATGTAGAATTTGTTCTTTTTTTTTAGACAGTCATGCAAATCATACAAAAAATCTGAAGTACGAATTCCTGAAGAAGCCCATTCTGTGTGTTGCAGGGAACAATAATTTTTTGTTGTACGATGTTCTTCTTTTTCCTTTTTGGTTTGGTTGTTGATTCTTACCCTAGAAGGCACAACTAGTCAAACGTAGGAGCAAGAAATTAAAGAAATAGATCATTATGTATTACTCACATGATCCCATGTTAAGGTTATTGTTAAGATTGAGACTTGGACCTAACTCAACCCCAAAAGCTAGCTCAAATGGGGATAATTGTCCAACTCTAAATATGCAACTCCTAGAGATTTTATTCAATCGATGTAGGACAACTAACATACCCTCCTCACGCCCAGAAATGAACATGTGGTGCGTGAAGTTTAACAAATGATCCAACTATGGACAGAACGGGTGGCCTAACTATAGATAGTCCATCACATAGCGATAGAACATGAGCTCTGATACCATTTTAAGATTGAGACTTGAACCCAACTCAACCCCCAAAAGCTAGCTCAAGAGGGAGGATTGCCCGGAAGAATCCCACGCTAACAGATGCTGTTAAGTCCGACTCCACTTCTTCTGGTAAGACCACCTCAAACTCTTCTGATGCAATACCAGTGGCTGAACAGTCGTGTCAAACTTCGTCTGATGAAGACGAAGTATCGCTGGCTCAAGTACTAGCCAGTTTGAGAAAGTCCAAGCAATTTGTCCCTGAATCTGCTGCTCAAATGCCTACTGTCGAAGTTGGTACTGAGATGGAGGGATAATCGGAAGTCGAAGGCACCACAGGGTCCTCAGACTCCTTCTCGAGTAGCCCTGATGTAATGCTGGAAGAAGGCACTGAATCCTCGTCTGAACAACAGTGTTGTGCCGGATGTTGATGAAATTTCGGACAACACAGACCTTAGAGATTATGATCTTGACAAAGCATCCACTACAATCTTCTACACAGAGCAAGCTGTCTCTTAGTGGCCCCTTTATGCCAACCGACACTTTATTAAGGAGCAAATGTTGACATGGAAGCATTCATCCGAAACAATCTGGTGCAATTTCTGAAATCGAGAGATCTTAATGAAGTCATCTCTTTGTTGACTAGAAGCGTAATCCAACATTGCCCTACACATCCTACACATCCTGAGCGAGTTTCTGCTGCAACATTGACATCTCTTTACTCTGTACTCCAGAAAGTTGCGATCAGAAACTGGACACCGTCTACAATTTCCAGGGTGGTGACTAATTTTCAAGCCCTCACTTTGTTTGCTATTGGAACGTGCACACTTAACTTTGGCAGACTGGTTTTCAAGACAGTCCTCCAATATGCTACAGGATGAATGAAATCTTCCAAGCTCCCTTTTCCTTCGCTTATTTATGGGATTCTTACAACTTAGGGTTTCATTCGGAACGTTGACAAGCAACTTTCTGATGTCATTGACTTGTTGAAGATTGCTCCTGCACTATTCAAGGGAAATCGGAAGATTGACCTTCCATGGTCTGAACCCAGTCCTGCCGCACCAGTCTCTGGCATATCCCAAGTCGACACAGCTACTCCACCGTCCACTGCGTTTATCAAACTCACTACAACTGAAATACAAGCTCAAATTGATCATGCGCTTACCAAGATCATTCAAGCTAAGGCTGACATAGCATATTATGAGGATCTTGTTGCCAATTACAGGCAGCTTTTGGACGTAGGTGTCTTTTCTGGCCAAAATGGGGGAGAAAGAGATCAAACTGGAGAAGGAGATCAAAATGTTGGTGGTCCATCAGGAACCAAGAATGGTGAACAAGACGATGATGAAGAGGATGAGGATTAATGGCTGATAGTTTCATTTGTTATTTTCTCGTTGTTTTTATCTTTGTTCTGATAGTATATTAGTTTATCTCTAAACTTGTTGTGCTCCTTATTTTTTGTTTAAATGTTTATGAGAAGTTTTTCCAGGTGTTGTCTCTGGTGTTGCCAACACTACTAACAACACCCGTGCTAACTTTATTTTATTCAGGGGGAGAAAAATTCTCTAACTCAAGAGGAGATAACTTGGAATAACGAGGATATATGGATTTGATATGATTTTTTCCAAAAAGGCAAAAAAGGGGAGATTGAAGGAAAATATTATTTCTTAATTTAATTGATATATTTTCCAAATTTAATGGTTTCCCTAATATTATCTTTTCCTTGTTGATTTGATTATATATAATATTTAATGAGATTTTGTCTTTCTAGATAATGAGATAAATATGCAAATATTTCTATGATATGGTATCAATGTTTAAAAGGAGTTTCTTTCTAATAAAACTCTTACTTTCCTTGTACAATAGGTTTTCTTGTCGAGATAAACTCTAGGAGAGAGAAGTGATATAAACAAGGACATTGTGTCGTGGCTTATCTCTGGCTTCCGGATCACACATACACGCACTTGTGCACGTCGTGGAATTTCAGAGAAATATCTCCTCAAGGGACGTGCTGTTTTGAAGAGTGCTGTTGCACGTGCTGGCGTGATTGTTGGAGACATTTCAGACAACACGCGTGCAAGTGTTGGCTGAAGATTGTTTCGTTGCTCCAGACTTTTGGCAATTACATTTTTTGCTTTCTTATTTTACGTTTTAGTTTTGTTGGTTATTTTAGAAAGCGTTTTATTTTCTCAATGTGGTGAGAAAATTGATTTTAATAGTAATCACTATTGGTATTGTTTTCGTGTAAACTCATTAGTTTTATAGTGATTGATTTTTGCCATGAGGCACCGCACAAGTATTTTTAATTGTGCAAATTTAATCTTGTCCATCGTATCTATTTAAATTTAATTTGTGTTACACACTTTAATATTCTGCTGCATGTTGTCTTAAATGTTCTAACATTTGACACAACACTTAATTCTGATAAAACACAAATTCATAATCGTACAATACTGTTATCATGTAAACCTACATCTGTCAAGCATTATTCCTTACAATATTTTTGTAAAATAATTTACTATTATTAGGTCAAAATAGGAAAAAACATAATACATCATCTGTTTTTTAGGAATCGGACTCTAAATGAATATCTACTAGATGCATTTACACGATAATTAAAATTAAAATCAATAAATTATTTAATTTAAAATCCGTCCTTAAATTTTCAAATTTTTAAGTGTATGGAGAATCGCATTAGAATTCTGAAAGTTAAAAATTAAATGTATCGTAATTTGGATTAAAAATTTATGAATTTTTTTATTAATATTATTTAAAATAGAATAACGCGTAACTAAATATATTTAATGTGAATTCATCTATTAAATTAGAGTTTCTGCAATAGTTAAAATAAAAAATAATATTCTTTTTTTATTATTATAATTATATTATATAGAGTGTAAAAGTGTGGAGGATAGATTCCTTAACAACACCTGTCATATATTTATTGCCTATTTTTTTAATTGAAATGTTCAAAATACAAGCATGCAAAAACCAGTGTGTGTGTGTGTATAATCAAAATATTTAATTTTTTTTAAAAAAAAAGTTAAATAAAATACTCCTAGTTCTTCCTTATCACTATATAAGTCTATATATGCAAGTCCCCGCTTATTTACAACTTTTGTAATCGTTAGATAGTTTTACCTGTTCCTCTGCATTCATGGCATGCACGCTCTTCCAAACTAATGAATATAATGATTATTTTCTCTCTCTCGTTAAATATTTTGTCATAACTATTTCTCAGTTAACTGTTTTAATTGTATTACAGGATTCGGAGATGGAGAGAAAAATTGAAGGAAAAAGGACATAGTTTAGAGGAGGAGGCTAAAAAAATTGAAGCTGAAATAGAAGCTAAAGAAAGAGAGCTGGAGCATCACATAAATAACTTGGCAAACAAGACAACAATCACGGTGGAAATTAAAATGTTCAGGGAATGTATGCCCTGCGTACGTTGATTCAAAGAAAGCCATAATGGAAAGGGGCCATTAACATCCGTACGGGCAATGTTAATGGAGTGCAGGTACAATTCTCTGAAGGCCCGAGACATGCTTTGTGGTCTTGTTGACGGATGGACAAGCTCCTTTAAGTTCCAGGATGTAAATTAATTAATTTTAGATTTTTTATTTTTTTTTGCTAAAATTGATGACGATCGAGTTGGATTTTTTTTTTTTGCAGGAGCTAGCGCATTTGGTGTATATTTTCTTGTTCAAGAGGGATCGATTGTCAATATTGTCCTGTCATTAATCCCAAGCTTTAATTTCTCCTTTGGCGTTCTACAAAAGTTTCACGTTCCATTTCTTATTAATTTGCTTTCTGCATAGAGTTGGTGTATTTTAAATGAGTTTCATCTAATTAAGAAAATATTAATTGCTCGTTCGGCATATAGATCATTGTTTCTGTACCATATATTTATTTGCTGATTTTACCTATCTCTTTGTATTTGTTGAGAAGGGTGGTGTTTAAATTCTCGCCTATTTATATTCATGAAATTCTCGCCTCAATAATTTACATTATCATAATTATACGTACACATGTTGTAATCAAACTCTGAATTAGTTTTAAATTTTCGACTTGTCATTTGCATTTTTATTAAAATCTAGCATTTTCATTTCCTGTTATAGATTTGTGGTATATATGTTTCGAAAATTTATTGAATCGATATAATAATTTTTTTAATAAAACTTAGTTAGACTATACTTTTAAATTTCCCATTCGTTTATCCCAAGTTTCTAATAACTTTTTACCAATTATTAATAAATTCAAATCTCATTATGGAGTGCATGAGAAAGGTATTCAAGACAATGCTTAGAAACAGCACAAGCAACACATTTTGGAGTGTCTTTCCCTATTTTCCTAGTTGAAAGGTCGTAAAAACTATCCAAATTAATGAATCAGAGACAAGAATATTTATCTATTGTTGTCCATCCACGCGTGTGCGCGCGTACATACACACAAATTAAACGAGTCAAAGTTTTATGTCGAGTCGATCTATGAGGGAGGGAGAGAGATCAGATGTATGCCTCTATACCTAGGAGGAATGGGGTGTGCCTAATTAGGGAGCTTTTTGGAAAATTTACAACTTTTAAGTGGAACAAAGGGATACACATACATGCAAAGTCAAAGTTTTCGAAGAAAGTAATTGGTAAATCAGGAGTTGAGATCGTGTGTACTCTACTCTACTCTACTCTACTCTTGTGATTGGAAAAAAATTCGAAAAAATATAGCGGACTAAAAATGCAACTTGACAATACCATTGATAAAAATCGTGAATATAAAAATATACAAGATCAAAATTACAACTATTTCTACATTTTAGACTTTAACAGTATCCTCGTATTTCAAAAAGAAGAATTTTAAAGCAGATGTCTGGTAATATATAATTTAAATTTTATCCAATTTGAAATACCTGATAATTGCTATTACTTACTATATATAAATGGAGAGACTCCTTTTGATAACTAAATTGTAGTGACACCATGCATTGTCATATTCTAAATTTTCCATTTCAAGCCATTTCTTATTTTTATTAATTTAGCATTTATGAGGATTTTATTTGGAGAAAAATAATTAGAAAGAATACAATAGTAAAATATTTTTTTTTTGTCGATTTTCTTTAATTGGGCCTAGTAAATGACAGAAGTTGAAAATTAATTTTAGCCCGATATGTTGCCCCATCTAAAAGCCCAAACTTATTTATTTTATTAAGAAGGGAGGGAAAAATAAAATGAGCATAAAACCGAATTAAGTGGTTACTAAGTAGGAATGTTTCCATAAAATCCGGAATTCTTCTTTGTTTGATTAATTAAATGAAAACATAGCACTGTAACAAAATCGTGAGTTCATGCCTATTTAGCGGTGGCTTCGGACGGCTAGCAGTGCTCGGTCGTCTCTATAACCTTCATTTGATGGAATTGGATTCCTTCTCGGTGATTAATTTTGTCAATTGGGGTTTCAATGATATATAATAATATTTGTAAATCACTTTGTCTTTATCTGAGAACATTCTCGTATGAATTCTAATTGGATCAGCTGGTGTGTTCTGATGTCCTTAAGTTAGCCTCAATGCTTAACTTAGCTTAGCTTTTCAGAGCGCGCAACAAGGTTGATAACTTAGCAAAGTTATCATCAACTGGATGTCTTGAGAGGGCAGTTATCTTTGAGCCAGCAAGTTAAGTGGTCTGGTTGGGTAGTCAGTGCATCAATAGGAGTTGACCATGAGATCAGTGAGTGTATAGGAGTCATCGAGACCAAGGAAGAAGGTTATCGCATACTTAGACGGGAAAAAGTCATAAGATTCTCAACACCGCCGCAAGGACAATGGTTGCATGTGCATGCATGACGGCCTGAAATCGCTCGGCTGATCCCATAGAGTCTTGAGTTTAGTGAAAGACACACTAATAGACTTATTTCCTACGTGTGATTGGCCAACTCACGCCCTAATTGAAATATCCGACTTGTAGATCCAGCCAAATCTCATGTGCGGAATCTAAAAACATGATAGATAGCATGTATCTCTTTCGAAACAGAGTTAAGGATAGTGTTTTCAAAATCAAATCGGATCGACCAGTGACCTGTTCTCGATCCGGACAATGCTAAAATATTATTTGATCTGTCAAACCTATCAATCAAAATCGGTCCAAAACCGATCTTCTCACATTTTAATTTAAAAAAAACGATTTTTATATTTAAAATTTTATTTTTTGTTTGTATATAAGATTATTTTGATCTTAAAATATTATTTTAGTAATATTATATCTTATTTTGATTTATTTATTTATTTTAATATATATATATATATATAATTATATTTTATATAATATAACATATTTTTCGGTTTGATCAACGGTCCAATCAATCGGATCAGTTGATATATTTTTTTAAAAAAATAAATCAATTCAATCATCAGTTCAATTATAAAAATATTGGTCAAGATCCATAAGATGCCGACATTATTGTTCTGAATCCAGGAAGTCAACAAGGAAAGATCAATAGCAGGTGGTTTAGATATGGTGCCATCGAAAAACCTTAGTTTGTTCTTAATTCACAAAGAATGAGATTAACATCAGGCAACTCCGGGATGTCCGGACTATCGGAATGATGTAAATATATAGACTGAGAGGGTCGTCAACGACGTACCTGCCATTTGAGGAAGATTGAACCCCAAATGTCGAAGAAGCCATGAAAATTAGTGCAAACAAAAAGAAAAATATGTGGAAATGAAGAAGTTGAAGCAGATCGAATACCGAGTAATAGGGAAATTTGGCGATTTCGAGTGATGAAGCAGAATTCAACTGATACCTGCATGTTGGAAGATGAACGAAGAGAATTGGAAATTTTCCTTTATTGACCAAATTGATAAAAAAAAATACGGAATGAGTCAAAGTTCTATTTATATTCAACTACTAAAAACTATAATTTAACTCAACTGCTCTCATTAGTTAGCTAGCTCTTCTAATTACCCTAAATTAATATCTGTGACTAACAACCAATTAAGATCTAACAGGGAAATTTATAAATTAAACTGCTCAAGTTGTACATATGGTTGGGCTTATGATGCAATCGAGTCGACTTCAGCCCGAGTATCACATTACTCGAGCTCGACCAGAAAAAATTGAAATACTCGAACTCGAGCTCTACTCGATTCGAGTATTGATTTTCGATTAACTACTCAAGCTCGACCCGATTACGAGTTTGACCTATTCGTTTGACCTACTCGAACTCGACTCGTTTGCTAGTTGGGCTTATGAAAACATGAGCCCATTTCAAATAATACTTCTACTTTGGAATTTCAAAAAAATCTTCTTGTTTTAGGTACGATACATTACGTCTTACAATTTAAATGCAATTGTCGAGCTGCATTTTTTTTTTAACATGTCGAGCTGCATTTTAAATTAAAGTTTTTTTAAAAAATAAAATTTACACCATTGAAAAGAGGAGTCCAGAGTGAGAATTCAGAATGATACGATTTTTCGATTTTCCAGAAAATCAAAGGACGAAGAATTGTTGTAAGCACATTGATTTGAGTACAAGCTGCATTTCATGCTAGAGAAGGAACAACAAAATTAAATGAAAGTTAAAAGTCAACTCGGGTAAAAGAAGTCGATGTTTGACTTTTGCCTGTGGAAATCTTGGTTGAGAATGAGATAGATCTGAACAAGTTAACAGGAAGTGATTGGAGAGAATCTTATGGGTTTGGACATTACAAAATCTGTACAAGTTTGCTTCCGATTAATGGCTGCCCTTTTTGCTATATCGACATACTTCCAATTTAATGATCCAGGTTACCAAAAACTTTCTCGTCTCCCAATTTTTCGCCTAATTAATTCCCTGTTCGGCCAAATCTGTTTGATGATCTGCGTGTATTGTCAACTTGGTGAAAATAAGCTCCAGAATCAGAGCACCAGCGAGGTTTACATTTTAGCTTGTGTTTTTCCTGTTTCTTAAGGTTGTAATGGAAGATTTTCTTAGCGGGATTGCTGGATTTTGGTCATTGGACATGAGGGAAAGAGTGGTGAGAGAGAAATTCGGAAGTGGGCTGATGATTTGTTCCATGTTTCCGCACTTGGAGTGCTCATGCTTGGCAAATATACTGTCAAAAGTCCGAAAACATGGTGATATTTTAAGCATCTATTGTTTTCTAACTGTACATTTTCTTGGCAATATTTGTTGATTTCCCGCAAGGCTAAGATTTGTTGTCTGATGTGTGAAAAGGAATGCCGATCTTGGTGGGCGTCGCGTATGACCTCAGCTTAATTCGGTTTCTTTGTATTGCCCGGCCCCCGCACCGGAATGAGGTATTGATCCCACATCTGCTTGTGCGGAGATCGACCGTACGAGTATATATTTTGTTTCAATTTACTTTTATTTATAGGATCACGTTTTCAAGTGTAGGAATAAAACTGAAAATGTTTCAGTACTAATTTAAACTGGCAAATTATAAAGAATTATCTTCTCAATTTTTATTTTTTATTTTAAAAAAATCTGCACTTGACAACATTCTAAGAATGAACCAAAATGCAACGGTTAATATTTTTTCAAAATATATAAAATATTTTGTCCTTATTAATTATTTCAGTTATCCAAAATAATCCTTATCCCCCAGCTAGTTAAATTCCATATCTTGAACCTATTCGGCTTAAAATGGGTGGGCACAGAGCTAGTAAAAAGAGAAGCCTTTTTGCATCCATATGTAATTGGCATTGACTCCATTGTCCACATGTCTTTGGAAAGTTCCCCTTTTCTTTTCTATAAATTCTACACTTCTTTTTACAATGCGGTTTCCAATTACAAGAGTAGGGTAGGGTAGGGTAGAGTACACACGAGCTCGACTCCTGCTTGCTGCACCAATTACTTTCTTTGAAAACTTTAACTTTGCACGTATGTGTATCCCTTTGTTCCACTTAAAAGTTGTAAATTTTCCCAAAAGCTCCCTAGTTAGGCGCACCCCATTCCTCCTTTGCCTTAGAAACCAGATAGAGATATACATATGATCTCTCTTCCTCGTAGATCAACTCGACGTAAAACTTTGACTTGTTTAATTTGTGTGTATATATGTACGCGCGTACACGCCTGGAAGGCAGGCGCAATTCTCACGTTTATGGAAAACGATAGAGAAATATTCTTGTCTCTTATTGATTAATTTGGATTATTTTTGCGCCATTTCAACTAGGAAAATGGGAGAAAACACTCCAAACTGTGTTATTATGCTGTTTCTAAGCATTGTCAGCACCAAACAAGAAAGTTCCACGTCTCAGTTATAAAATATAAGTAGAACTTGGTATTATTTTGTAATTATGTATGTGATAATAATTTCAAAAATAAAGCATGTTGTGGTACAGGCTCATCGATGCGGAGACAAAATTATTTGTGAGATGGCTCAAAACCCATCCAAGGGAAAGTGTAAAGTAATAATTAACAAATGTATGAACATGTACCCTCGTTTTTAAAACAAATGCTGACTTAATTATTTGAGAATCAAAATAAAATATCAAACCTGAAAATAATTTTTTTTATCGATACAAAGAAGCAAACTTTGTGTTTTTATACAAATTAAGAAAGTGCGAGTATGTTCATTATTTAGATTTATTTGTATTTTCACATAGATTAAGAAAGTTATCGGAAAAGTAAGTTTTACAAAAAAAAAAAAAATTAGTTTTATCCTTAAGTTTTACAAAAAAAAAAAAATTTTTTTTATCCTTATTTAATGAATGTTTTAATATGATAAAAATTTGTTGGAAGAAGTTAAAATATTTACCGATGAGGATAAAATTCTAAAAGAATTGATAAAATAATATTAAATATGAAAACTGGACTATATATATTTATAAATGACGGAAAGTTAAATGTGACCTTTATATTTAGGTTGGTGAGAGTAAGGTTTTATAGTAATAAATAAGTATATAAATATAATTGGAGAAATAAATGCGAGCATTAAATAGAATAATTTGATGCTCCCATCATCAGCTCTCATGAAGAGATTATATGAATATTGATCAATATCATTACAGGCTTCAATTGAGCAGATTAGCGAAGAGTCTTGACCCCATCCATTATAAAACACGAATATCTAAAAAAAAATAAATCATCAGATCGATTAATTAAGCTTTGATTATAAATTATTAGTGAGTATTCAGAAGGCCATCTAACCTAATTCAGTAATTAATTAATGTCTAGAAATTACTAAATTAATGCGGTTGACATCTCAGCAAACATGGAATCCTTCGTACTGTGGATTTACAATTAATAAATAAACAAATTAATCCTCTCTAATCATATACATGTGTGTGTTAGTCTATGCTATACCGGAGTGTTTCTCCCAGATACGGAGTCAAAAAATGGAGGTTGGGGTGCACTTTTTTTAAAATTTTAGGTGGAGCATGAACAAATATTAAGGTGAAAGTAAAAAAAATATAATTATTTTTAGATTCTTAGTCGATGAAATTAAAAAATTGAGGGAGATGGTCGCACCCACCCACCCTCTTGCCTCCGTCACTGGCTTCTCCCCCTATTACAATATCATTATATTATATGAGTCTTTTACATTTTTTTATAAGTTAACATATATATTGATTATTTAAGGACTAATATTTAATCACATTATATAAAAGTAGAAATTCTCAAGATATAAGATAGATCAGACATATACATCCCCGACATTAATTCAATTATTAATTGCCTACGTCCGCAAAGCATGTCTGTCAGTTTGATTAAAAGATTGGGGGTTTCACTTACTCCCACTTCAATTATATTATTTATAGATATTGGGGAGAAACAATAGGAATCACTTCCTACAAAAATTTCATGTAATGGTAAAATAGAACTTTAGTGATAATTAATATATTTTAATGTTTATTTATGCAATTGGTGTGTCGAGTCTGAAGTTGTAATGGATCAAGTGCGTCTTTATGGATTGGAATTTAACTTTTCTTTAATGAATCAACGGACGATCGAAAGATTAATGAGGATGACACTACCCCATTTATATAGTTCATCAAAGTTGTCAAGCGCAGGTGTTTTATATATGGAAAATTACACTTTTATCATTTATATTTGTCATTTTTCTGGATTATCACATTTCAATCTTATTCATTTATGTATCATTTATGTTTGTCATTTTTCGATTATCATATTTCAATATTAGTCTGTTATGTATGTTTGTATATATGTATGATTTCTTCTTGTTAATAATTTTAGTCTTTTTTCAATGTAATGTCGACATTTATATTGTCATATCGACATTCTCGAAAAAAAAACTAAATCGCTAAAAATATGAAAATGCATGATTAAAACTGAAATAAGATTAAAAAAAAAAAACCAAAATCGCAAATAATCAAACATACATGACCCGGGATACATTTCACTACCCCATTCATATGGAATATCAAGAATTCAAATGTGTGTAAAACTCAATTTTCATATGAAACGACAATTATCAATAAATGCACCAGCCTTGATTAACATTTTAATTATTGTCCTAGCTATACATCAAAACTTCATGATTTGCTTCTCTTTAAATGAATATAGGTCAACATGACGACAAACTTTGATTTTTTTAAATATTTGTTATCGGACGATCTTGGAAAAGGTCAAAACCCTAAACATTAATCCTTTATTTTATTTACTGATACTGCGACAAGCAATAATTTCTTGGATACTCAAAGACAACGTGGGTATCTCCATTTACCCTTTTCTAAATTTTTTCAAATTTCAGTTATTGGACAAAGCAGGGACACCCACAAAATTTTCATTTCCTTTGAAGCATCCATCGGCTTTCATTCCTTTTGAGGTGAATTACTTTCTTCTAGCAACCTCAAACCAAATGTCCTGACCGTGGACACTGACTGCTCCGTAGATATACTAGTTGTTTCTTGAAAGGAAACTACGGCATTGCAAAGACAAAGCGCAGCACTAATATTTCGTTAGAATCAAACAAATGGATAAATTAATGTAAAAGGCTACTAATTCTTTGGAAAGATAAGATTTTTCATGCAAAACTTAGCAGTACATTGTTTTACTTCACTATCAAAATCAACTTTTTGATTAAAAAAAAGAAGAAAAAAAAGGCTATGCTAACTAATATTGACGTTTGTATTCAAAGGCTTAAAAAAAACGTGCATGGAAATTCCCAACTTCAAGATTTTATTTAGCCTTGAACTTAATTCCCATGCACAACTTGTGCATATTTACCTTGTTCTTCACTTTTTGTTGACCTTAAAATTTCCACATTCAAGATTTTATTAATTAATTTCAATAATATTAAGATTTTCCCAACATATAATGACTTTTTAAGATGCTGCCTTTATAATTTGGAATCTTTCGATGTCCACCCTAGCACCATTTTGAACCCACAAATATATTGCGATTATTTCCTCTGAAGGAGAAATATTCTTACTCTAAATACCATTCCATATATCATTCAAGCTTAGAAAGAGTCAGATTTTGTTATTGAAATTAAAATACTCGTATATCCCATGTTTCTCTGTAAATTGAAAAACATAAATAATGATATAGAAATATTTAAGTAATTTTTCTCGAAAAGTAGCGATAATGTTAGTTATTGGTCTATTACAAATTTCATGAAAATAAACCTTATGATATTTTTGTTAAATGAAAAAATAGTATTTATTTATTTATTTAAAACATCTTTATATACATATTTATTCCAAAATCAGCAGAATTGACATTTTCTTATAAACGAAGTTTTAATTTTAAAAAATTATTTACATAAATTGAATGGAAAATAAGATGTTACGTACCATAGAGAAAAACATAAATGATTTAATATTGATTTAAGAGTGTATCTAATAATATATGAGGTGTATACTTATTTTAATGGATATCACATATGAGAACAAATGTTCATTTTAAACATTAATCCTTTATTTTAGCATGCTTGAAAATAAAAACTCATTTTCAAAATTTTTTTAAAATTAATTGTTCATACTTATATATTACTATTATTAAGAATTTGGATAATAAATACAAATTTTGATGTCTTGGTCTGAGGTTTTTTTTTCCCCTTTTTCTATTTTTAATTTTATCTTTTCAAATTGCAATATGACATTTAATTGATTTTTACAATTATGGTAGCATCTTTATTTGAATAAAAATCAAATTAATTAAACAAACATGCAATGGATACTCGTATGTATACGAGAGCGACAATCCAATGCACCGGACCGGCTAATTGAATCATCACTCCCTAGTCCCTATGAAAATTTTTAAAAAAAAATCATATAAAAAACCATATATAAAATTAACAACATGTTAAATCTCGTATTTAATCAAACATAAAACCTCGTATATATACTTGAGTTTTTATACCATAGAAATGTAATATGTTTGATTTTAAAAAATTAAAGATATATTAGCTTATTAATATATTTTAAAAAAAAATTATTTCTTTTACAATTTTCACTATCCCTAGTTACAACACTGTATATATATGGCGGTAAGAGACAAGAGCAGCCGTTGGATTTTGTGACACCCTCCTCATTTTTAATCACAGTTTAATCGCTCAAGTAATTCAGTCTTCTATCACCAACCATACTTTTTTTGCCCTTTCGATTTTTCCTCTAATTTTGTTACCTTTTAAAGAATCTACCTTTGTACACTCTTTGACAATAATAGCTTGAGATTTTCTTCGTTTCAAGTAAAATCCTGTAGGCAGAGTTTACGCTCCTCTATAGCACCTAAAGGTTCCCTCATTACCCATAAGCCACAGTTGAGGAAGCAGATTTTGTAGGGGTGTGGATGAAAATGGGAGCTTTTCTTTTCTACAAAGTGAAAAGAGACGGATCATTTTACGAGTGCACATGATCCTCTGCTGTGTTCAGAAATCGGATTGGGCAAGGGTGAAAAATATGCAAGAAGACTTTGGGTTTTTAACTCCAAGTTGAGGTTTTCAGGACCCCCTTTGGGAATTCTTGTTTTTATTTTAAAAAATTCAATCTTGGTACTCATAACTCCAAAATCAGAGCTTGTAAAGGTATGAAGTTTTCATGGTCCCTCAAGCTTTGTACAGAATTTGTTAAACTAAGTTTTGTTTGTTAGAAATGTTATATTGTGCTCGAATGACTTGCAGAGATGAGTTTGGAAAGGTTTGGCGACGGTAGGTGGCCGGAGCTGGTCCAACACAAGCGTTCCAAGAGGTAATCTTCTTGTTTGGTGACGCTATTTTGGGGTTGTTAGTATGAGAATGTTAAGGCTAATGATTTTCTTTATGAATTAGAAGACTTCGGAGATATTTTAAAATTTCCTCTGCCGTCCGAGAGTATCTCTGCATTATAATGATTTTATTCGTTTGACTGTGAGCCATTATGCTATTTCTTAGTGTTCATCTTTTTTTTGCTTACATTGGAAAAGTTGATGAAGAAATGAGAATGTGGGGGATGGTTATTTGTTTTAAATCTTGAATCTTAGATTAAAATTTTGTGATTGTGTGTTATTTTTGTAATTGATTAGATTAAAATTTTGTGATTGTGTGTTATTTTTGTAATTGATTTATAATTATATGGCATTTGTTTTTTAAAGCTCTCTTACTTCTGTGGCAATTGCAGCTTCCCCAACTGCAGAGAACAAGAGCAAAATATGCAGGATCAATCTACTGAAGCAGTTCATGGGGCGAAATTGGTGTGGTTACTTTGTTGTAGACTTTTGACGTTGTGATTAGGATCGGCAGTTGTCATTTGTAACGAAATTTTTTGTATATCTGGCATTTATCAAACTTTTGCTTTTGTATGTTCGAAGTAATTGTTTTGCAGTTTATAGTCCCGTTCTTTTCTTTCGTCTATCACTTGCTGCTTTTTCTGGAATTATGTTTCTTTGGATTCAATCGACCATGATATGTAGACTTTGATTAAGACGTGTTTTCTTTTTTCGGCTGCCAGAACATGGGATGCTCCAATGAATGTACCGACAGGAAGAAAGGGCAAACAACGAATGCTGATATCCAGTATTCTTTGAAGCAAGAGGTATGGGATAATATTGATTTTCTAAGCTTTGTAAAATTCAAATCTCAAGTGTTGTCAACCTTGATCATCATACACAAATCACCATGCCAGATATTGCAGCTTGAAAAGAGATTACATGACCAAATGACTGTCCGTGGAGCTCTCGAAAAGGCTCTAGGTTATAGGACTTCCTCCAATGATATTTCCGACAAAACCACTGTTCCTAAGGTACCACTCTGTAGCTCTTACATTTGGAACTTCAACGAGGTTTTTTATCATTATCTTCTTGGCCTTCTCCTCCACAAACCTTACATAAAGTCTCCCGTTTATTTTCTTATAGTTCTATAGCTAGCTTAATATCTTTCATGAACATGCCAACCATAGTGGTTTTGATGAAAATTGCTCAAACTATATACAGCCAGCCACGGGACTCATCAGAGATATTGCCGTTTTGGAGCTAGAAGTTGGGCATCTGGAACAGTATCTTCTTTCACTGTACAGGAAAACATTTGATCAAAAAATACCTTCCTTGTCCCTCTCCAAGAAACATGAAGATTTGAAACCACCCATATCACCACCAATAAGAAGGCGCCTAGATTTTTCAAGATCGGATATTACATCAGCCAGAGTGAAGTTTTTGCCTCAAACTGAAATTCCAACAGTATCCAATACGAGGAAGGAACTCGATGATTCCACCGTAGAGAAGTTCAATGATTCAAGTGTACTATGTTCTCGTTCTTCTGTGTGCCATTACTCATCTCAGGAAAACCAAAACTCACCTCCTGCGGAAGCCTTTGGGAAAGCTTTGCGGGCGTGTCGTTCTCAACCATTATCCATGATGGAGGTATCTCACATTTGTCCTTTATTTTCCGTATTTTTAAAATTTTCAATTTTTCAGTAACTTAAATTTCTTTGTTTTCTTAAAGTATGCGCAGGATAATTCTTCAAAGGTCATCAGTCTAGCAGAACATCTTGGAACTCGTATCTCAGATCATCTCATAGAGACACCGAACAAGCTTTCTGAGCATATGGTCAAGTGCATGTCCATTATATATTGCAAACTTGCTGATCCTCCATTAACGAATCATGACATGTCATCTCCCACTTCATCTTTGTCATCAATGAGTTCATTTTCTCCAAAAGATCAATGCAACTTGTGGAGTCCAGGATTGAGAAATGATTCTTCCTTTGATGTTCGGCTGGATAATCCTTTCCACGTTGAAGGACTAAAAGATTTTAGTGGACCTTACAGCACAATGGTTGAAGTACATTGTTTGCATAGCAATGCCCAAAAATTGGGTGATACTGAATACTTGTTGCAAAATTTTAGGTGAGCATACTTCCACTATGCTGATATGTTTACATATCTCTATTTTGCATCGTCTAACTTGTTACCATCCCATATTGAATCTGTTAGAAATTATGAAATCGTTATCAAGTTTAGGGGTTGTCCCACCTACTAACTAATCTTCAAGATTTAGCCATTTTGGTTCTCTTCTTGGGCGACTGCATAACATAAACTGAACTATGAATGTTAAGTTTTTACATGTTGCAGGAGTCTTATTTCTCGATTAGAAAATGTCGACCCTCGAAAGCTGGCACATGAGGAGAAGTTGGCATTTTGGATCAACGTACACAATGCTTTGGTGATGCATGTAAACACCCAAATAGCTAAAATCATGTCAATATGACGTGTTGATAATGACTTGACTGTGCAGTTTACATGTAAACAGGCGTTTTTGGCTTATGGTATCCCCCAAAACAATACTAAGAGGATGCTACTACTCTTAAAGGTAACAAGAAATAATTTATTTTTTGAAATAAGACTGAGTTTGAAAATTAAAAATTAACGCTCTTGTTACCTAGGCTGCCTATAATGTTGGAGGTGAAATAGTAAGTGCAGATGCCATCCAAACGTCTATCTTGTCTTGCCAAATATCTCGTCCGGGACAGGTATGGATATATGTTCAGTATGTTAGTTTTCTAGAGTTTTATTTTACTCAACTTGTAAGTAGACCGATCAGTTATCTCTAGACCACACAAACTTTAATTCATCAGCCAAAAACAGCGAGAAATATGGCCGAGTTCTGCACTTGACGGACTGTTTTTGTCTTCAGTTTCATATTCTCAATAAGATAGGCATATCCATGTTTCAGTCATTAGTTCTTGTTCTTTTTTGACAAGTCAAACAAGAAGCTCTTATCGAATTACCTTTGTATCCAGTGGCTCAGGTTGCTACTTTCTTCGAGAACGAAATTTAAACCTGGGGACGAACGACAAGGATATGCAGTTGAACGTCCTGAGCCTCTTCTGCACTTTGCACTTTCATCTGGGAGCCATTCTGATCCTGCTGTAATAATCCGTAACCTTCTTGTTTTGTATATGCCTTGTTCTTTTATTCTTTTGGTTAAATCACTTCTTTCTGTACCTTCTTTGATCTTTAACTAAAACAAGGGTTCGTTTTCTTCTGTTGTCAGGTACGTATTTACACGCCCAAGAGGGTGTTTCAAGAGCTGGAAGCAGCAAAGGAAGAGTACATTCGAGCGACTTTTGGTGTCCGAAAGGATAAGAAAATCGTTCTGCCCAAGATTGTTCAGTCCTTTTCGAGGGATTCAGGTTTATGTGCTGCTGGTATAATGGAGATGATCCAACATTCTTTGCCCAAGTCATTGAGCAAAAGCGTCAAGAAACGGCAACTGAGAAATCCTCTCGAGAACATCAAATGGGCTCCTCATAACTTTGCTTTCAGATATCTTATTTCAAAAGAGCTGGTAAAGTGAATGTTAGCCTGGGTTTGTATCTTGTTCCTTGAATCATTTCTTGGTGACAATTTCATGTTCAATACCGCATAGTCTGTAATATGCTTCAAAAGAATTTTTTTTTTTTGCTGCTCAGTATTGTATCCAAGTCCAGCTATCGTGTGAATTTGTTGAAAACAGTACAGCCTTTTCGATTACTATAAATGGCGACGGAGTGCATCTGATTTATAATCTAAATATGTTATACTTGCTTTTTCCAATCAACTCATTTCATGTTCTCTGTTTGGAAAAGATGGAAAAGACCAACTAGAAGAAAAACTAAAAACAAAGCTAAATTTGCACCTTTTGTTACAGATTTCACGGAGGCAGCTCCATCTCTAAACTGTACACTTGCAACACTACAATGAATCGTTTCAAAGATACAAACCAAAAATGATGTAGCAATCTCCAATTAAATTTTACATGTCTACATCTCACGTCTTGTACAAGAATCGGACAAGCTACAAGGTAGCTGGAAGAAGCCAAAGATTGAAGAGGGATGATGCCAATATTAGAAACCACGACAAGAACGCCATGGCAGCAGAAAGTTGATATCTGGAGCATATCTTTTGGCTGCAGAAGGAGCCTCCAAAAGCAAACAGGATACTCGTCACGCTAGCCGTTGAACAAGACGCAGCCAAAGCCAAAAACGACAGAACCTGAGAAAGGATATGGCCTTTATGAGAATATTTTGCAAGTGATGTTAAAACAAAGAAATTATTTGATATAAATATGGTTCAATTTGTACCCAATCTCCTATAACAACGATCAAAAGTATTCCTGGATGACGGGTGGTGCGTTTTATGAAAAGAGAGAAGATATCCACCACTGCTAATGTCAAGCTCCACGGAATCACTAGAGCCATGATGGTGACCAGGAAACTGTGAGCAGAAACAGTAATGGCATGTTACATAATGAAGAAAAAAATATCAAATCACGCAGAAGAAACAATGGTATTAATACTCGGTCAAGTATGCTAACTTGTCGAAGATTTTTCCAAATCGATTTTGTAATGCATCAAGATCTAACATTTATCAAGCTAATACATATATTAAACCCACCCTATTCAAAGCACAAGATATATACACAATACTTGGCAACTGAAAGGTCTAGTATATTAATTTTTCTTAGCTTGTGGACTGATGGTTGATCAATGAACAGAAAGGGAATACTAATACAACCCTCGATCTCGAACCACTTCACGACCATAAAAAAACATGTTGGCTTCATACAATAAACAGATGCTTGATCCTACTAGTTTTGTTATGCATTGAAGCTAAATCTTGTGAAGCTTGTGGTCGATATAGATCGTCTCAAAATTTTAAGCTTCTTTCAA
This sequence comes from Primulina huaijiensis, assembly GCF_012295235.1. Classification (NCBI taxonomy): domain Eukaryota; kingdom Viridiplantae; phylum Streptophyta; class Magnoliopsida; order Lamiales; family Gesneriaceae; genus Primulina; species Primulina huaijiensis. The sequence continues at coordinate 676,593 of NC_133306.1, forward strand.
ATCTCCATCAATAATGTGAAAAAGGTTCTAACCACTCGAAGAAGCGAACTGAAACCAAAAAAGAAAAGCTAGCTTTCCCATCCTTGAAGAGAACGTGCATATCTTTCATCCATGATTTAGGTAAACATTCAAAATTTGCATTCTCAAATCCTGATCAATCACATCCTACTTCTAAATTCTTGAATTCATCACTAGATTGACACCTAAATTTCTCAACTTCTATCTTTAACAACCTAACTTCATCTGATACCGAGACTATAAAAATGTCCACCAATTGTAACCGACACTTATCAGCATTAAAATTATTAAAGCACAACACAACCACATGATAAGAAAACATATCCACAATCCAATTGGGAACTCTTCATCCTAGAAAATCAATACTACCAATCAAGAACAAAGAAAACATTAAAAAATAATATTCAAGCAAAGAAAAAGGAAAAAAAGAAGAAACAAAACAAGGGTGTCCTCTAAGAATCAAACAAACTGAAAAGACACCATCTTTAAGGTTAAAACTTTTTACCAGAAAGCAGTGTAACTGTAAAACTCGACATCAAAACACATAAAGAGCAATGAAGCAACAGCAAAAAGGGCCTGTCCCAATCTCAAAGCCAGGCTCGCACTTGTCCCCGAATCCCCAGGCAAAAAATCCATATAATCTGTACATAAATCCCTCTGTTATCCCAAATTCATGCAGACACAATCTTTTGTATGCCTGTGATGGTGATCACAGCACAACTTCCTCGCACCCATATAATCCTCAGCTCAAGGCCATTAATCGAAAGATAAGAAGTGGGAAATATAAGCAAATTCTTAAAGGCTTTCCATGGAAAATTTGAAGCAAGCGCTCTTTGATGGGTCGTGAAAAGTTTGTCGGGAAGGAAAAAATAGCGGTGGAGATTGGTTGAGCGAGGAAATGACATGGTGGCGACCAGACCTTTCCCCCTGTCTTTTTCTCTTTAATTAATTAATTCAGTCATAATCATATAACATAGTCGTGTACATTACTATTGAATTGAGTAAAATAAAATATGCATGCAAAATGTATATGAAATATGTGGTACAGCATTTAATCATACACTGAATACATATGAATTGAGAAGCCATTTTTTTTTTAAGTTGAAAAAGTTTATTGAACAGATCATCTATAATGTATATAAATATCGAGGTTCTTATGTTCGATTTTGTGAAATCAATTAATTTTTACAAAAATTTACTATTTATTTATATAATTAATGTTTTTTTATATAAGTTACTGATAACTATATTATCTAATCCATTTTCAAAAATCGCAAATTATATCTACAAATTATAAATTTGATATCGTTATCCAAATAATAATTAAAAATTATAACAAAATTTTATAAATCAACTCGATTAATTAATGATAATGATTTATATACATAATAATTATTTTACACGTAGTTCCCTAGTGTATATAAAAAGAAAATACATGGAATATTTGTTGGTGAGTATAATATTTTCACGGTTGATCAAAAAAGTTGACTATTGGCCAGATTCCTATATTGAGCGGTTGGGGCTTCAATTTAAGTCCCCCACCATCCATTGCTTTGAACTACTTCTTTCGTTGACTATGCAAACAAATTTAACGTTCAATCTCCATTGATTCTTTTAAAATTATCACACTATAAATATTCTTATTTATTTTTAATTATTTTTTATGAAAAATATATATCTTATTTATACCACGGATTTCTTGAGGTATTTCATGGGTGAATGACATTGATTTTTATTAAATGACATCGGATTCAAGGGTTTTTGCTTGGCGGTTTAACCCATCGGGTCCAGTTTTAAAAACTAATGTTATTAGTGAATTTAATTAATATTTTTTACATTTTCCTAATTCGCCTATGAGGTTACAAGTACCGGATGCAGAATGTACGTTTCAATGCAGCGGCCAAACGGGGAGAAAATTGCCTATGCAGGTCCCGAACCTGCGACTTTTGCGTTATTTGCACACGCTCTAACCGAGCTAATAGGCCTTGATATCAAAAAGTATATTTAATATTTTTAAAAATGTCGATTATCGAACTTCTTTTTGTTTTCATGAACCAATTGGGTTTTCGTGATGCTAAATGTAGCTCCATATTGTATATATCAATTTGTATAATATAAAAAAATCAATGTAAAAATTCAATGGTCAAAATCTCATTATAAATTGAATATAAAATCTCGGATTATAAATAAAATCTAGCGATATAATGATCGTAAATATCGTTTTAACGATATTTTGATTATACAGTTAACATTATTTATTGGGTTAAGAAACAAAAAACATTAAATCAAGTCAACATAAATTTGATTAATTTCATCTTCCTTTCAAAGTACAATATTTCTGTATATTTTAATTTTAAATAATAAGAGGTACTTGGATTTGACGCCGTTGTTGCAGATTAAGACGACTAAATCTGCAAACTGAAAAAGGTTTTTATCAATTATTGGGAGCACTCAGAATGAGTAGGAGGTTATAAACTCAATCAACCAAAAATTCAGATCAATTTGTTTTCCTCATCATGCTCCACACATTAATTAATTATTCCAAAACAAAAAACAAAAACAAAAACAAAAACAGGAGGAAAATCAAAATGAATGAAGATCGAGTGATGTGGAATTCCTTTCAGACAAATGCCTCGATTCGTCGTCACATTTTTAACGAATGGATTTCGATCGGACTCGTCATCGTAATTTGTTCATCACGAAGAAACATCCATTAATCACCCAACCTTTTCCTACTAAAACCATGGAAATCGAAAAGGAAAAAATACACAGGAGAAAAATAAGAGACGTAATTATGTATGAAGAAAAGATTCAGAAACCCTAATCGGAAGACGTGAGAAGTGAAGTGAAGTGTTCTTGGTTTTATACGGAAATTTTTGCGTTTAGGGTTTTGCGTTAAAATGACCAAAATGTGTATGGGCTTCTTGGAAGGTCATTTGTTTGACAATGCTTTGGCCCAATTGTATTTACTTTACGACCAAGTCGTGGAATCTGCATCACTTAATATTTAAATTGAAGAAGATAGAAAACATGTTAGATGAGTGGAGATTCGCCGCGACAGAAAATGAAAAATCACATGATTTATGCTTATTATTCAATTAATGCGTTTTATAAATGTTAGTCGTCGTGAATATTTGATATTTCTCTCTTTGTTTTTATCTAAGAGAATTGTACATTTCAAATTCATATGAAAATAACTTTCTTTTACAAAAATCATGCCATAACTCCCCATAAGATTTAAAATTTTAGATTCAAGATGAACACATACTTAATCAAAAGAGATCACTGGGTTCAAATTAACTCGCTTGCCGTACTAGTATTTGTTCATTAACCGGAACCCTGCACTTCATTTTCTCCTAATTAAGCCCCAAATAGTTCAAGAAAATGAACAAAAACTTGACACTGCACTTTTCAGTCATACAAACCAAATATATATATGTGCAGTCATCGAACCATATTCGACAATAAGCTGCTCGCCGATGGTGAGCTCTGATCACTCGGCCAAGAGTCCTTCACAGAAACTGGTGAACAATCCTCCATATCTCCTGCTGTTCTCGATGGAACAATCGTCCTACTGCTTTTCAGCCCGGATTTCTTAAAAGCGATATTTTTCAATGATTTCTCACTCGCATGATAAGGTGACGAACAAGGGGAGGTGACAGACGATCCCGGATACACAGTCTCGTCCAAAGGTGCCCAACCGCTTCGCCTAATCTGTTCTAACTCGTCTGCCACTTCCATCATCGAGGGTCTCATGTCCTGATGAAAAGAAAGACATCGAAAAGCCATTTCGGCCACCTTGTGTACAGATGAGAGTGTCCAAGCATCTCGGTTTGGCTTCAGATATGGGTCGATTATCTCATCAACACGACCTTTTCCGATCCTGTCGATTGCAAGTGCAGCCAAATTAATGTCGCTGGGAGGTCGAGAGAAGTCTACGACCTTCATTGCTGAGATTATCTCGACGAGAACGACCCCAAAGCTGTAGACGTCACTTTTGTCAGAAAGATGGAAGTTCTGATGATATTGAGGATCCACATATCCAGGAGTCCCTTGTGGAGCTGTAGAAATGTGGGAATCGTCTGTCATGCCAAATCTTGAAAGACCAAAGTCAGCTACTTTCGAGTTGAAATTCAAATCTAATAATATGTTACTCGACTTGATGTCCCTGTGATATATTGGATTCATGGCCGAGTGAAGATAGGAAATGGCACGAGCCGTTTCAGCAGCAACGGTGAGCCGAATCGTCCACGGGAGAACTGCACCTCTCTCTCTTTGCAGATGCTCGGAAAGGGTACCATTTTGCATGAACTCGTAAACAAGAATATGTTCACCATTCTCAATACAACATCCTAGGAGACGGACTAAATTTGGATGGCTAACGGAGGATAAAAGTTTGATTTCATTCATCACTTGTTCCACACTGTCATGATCTCGACTTCTTAATTTCTTGATCGCTACCCACTCATCATTGTGGAGTTTTCCTGCGTAAACCGTTCCATATGCGCCTGTCCCAAGCCGTAGCCTTTCGGAAAAACCATTTGTGGCTCTTTCAATTTCCTTGTATGGATATAATGGCACACTGGAGTTGCCTGCTGCTTCAGATATCAAACGCCTTGCAGTCAAGATGCTCTTCAGAGAGGCAGAACGTTTCTTTATGCAGAAGAAGATGAAAGCCAAAATGATCACCGAAGCGCCTCCAGCAATAATCCCTACGAACAGAACCTAATGAATAAATTTTTACCAGTAAACTATGAAATGACTCAAAAATTTGTGGCTAAGGAGCTCGAGAGCAAGCAATCAAGGGCCAAAATGGAATGGCCCGGTAACCTTTTTAAAATAACATACAAGAATGCACATTTTAACAAGGGTGAGAAGTACCTCCCATAAGAGTGCCCACTTTACTTTCATGGCTCCGTGAAGAAGTGTAGATATTAACGGCTACTTGAAAATACAGAGAAGAAGTTAGGAGAACGAAAACTAACTCAAAGTACATATTTTTGTCTATATATATAATAAATACTTAGTGTTTCATCTATGATCATATATGTACTTAGTGTTTCATGTTTAGACACGTTGTGTGTTTGTATAACTATTTTTTTTTATTTTATAAAATTTGATTATTTTGTTATATTTTAATAATTATTATTTGGATTAATATGATCCAACCATATTAAATATATAATTGTAAGAGATAAGTGAATTTTAGATGTCTGGATTCGTATCTATGCAATTGGATAATACTCTCCTTAAAGCTAGTTTTTGATGTAGATTTAGATCAAATTCTCAATCTTAACATGATATCAGATCTCAGACTCACCGTTATGTGTTGGATCGCACTATAGCTCACCCGATAACGTCATGTAAAATTCACGCTCTAGTTGTTCATTCCTGAACGCTAATGAGAGGTATTAAATATCTCACATCAGTTGGACTAAGTCATTGAAAGTTATATATATAGACTTAGTTTAGGTTCAAGTGTCAATCTTACTATGAATATTTGAATTTCAAATTTTATATTAATTTGTACGAGATAACGCATGAATATATGAATTTATTGATAGGGTTATTTTAGTAAAAATCAACTGATATCATAAATTTGCACCAAGTTTTATTGGAATAAGAAGTTATTAACACATTTTTTTATATATATACAATGGGCTGATGAATTTATCTAAATCTAACATAATTAAATAAACATATTTGGGAATGAAAGAATCCTTGAAAAAGAGTGATGTCGATCCTTTGGAGTGGGGCTTATTCCATCTCCTGAGGGGGGATTAGAATCACAAGCTGCTGATGATTCATTGTATTAGGAAGGATGAAAAACAATCGACTTACTCAATTAATCAATGACGCGTCATTCTTCTCAAATTCTACCCAATAAATAAAATATAAAATTCACAGAAAGGAAGCTGCAGACTATTAAATGTCAAGTTGACGAAATCAGCAGTCCTTCAATCAAAATTTATTTAGCTTTTTCCAAAATAATCTCTCTCTATTTTTCTAATTAATGACGTTTCCATTTATTAACTCCAATATTTGTTTATTTTAATTTAACTCGTAAATCATCCAATTACATTTTCTAAAAATTGGATTCTATAATTTTTCAAATAAATTTATATTTCGCTATTATTCGATACAAATACAAAACCAATCATTTAACTGTTCTAATATAGCTATATATAAAAGGAGATATCATTTACACAACTAACTTTTGGTGAAACAATTTTCATATTTCTTAATTTGATTTATATGCAAAAAGATTAGTTAATTTATCATTTCTTTCATGCAAATTTTATTTAGAAAAAACCAGTATTCTAAAAAATGTTTAGATCCCAAGATTTTAGGCAGTCGTCTAAATTTTTTTTTTTTAACTTAAATATCTAATTTTTCTTGACGACCGTGTAATCGATTTTTTTATAACAACGACGAGATACAATGTTTTTCTAAAAATAAAAAAGGTGAGCAATCCTTCATCGTCTAAGCGACGACTTTATAACACTAGGAAAAAAATTATATATCGAAAATTAAATAAAATATTTTATCTAAATTTGTTACTAAAAAAATATACGTACACACGCAATGAGTGTATTGGACGTGCTATCAGTAAGAATAAGTGGCAAAATCAGTTGATTGTTTTATTCACCTATAGATAAAATATAATAGAATCAAAAATTTAAAATTATGTCAACAAAATTATACTTTACGCAACAATATATATAATATAAATAAATGTAAATTTCATATTAAAATTTAATGTGGTGTGAACTTGTCATGTGGTAAGAAATACTAAGTATATATTAACTAAATATTTATATGCGATTACGAACAAAATAATAATATCCAACTTATAGTCATGATCAACGTTTACCGATTCAAAGGCTAACATAGATGATTTGACCAAATACCAAGTCTACCATTGATGATGAAACCGGTAGACCGACTCTTCCACTTTACACAAATTGTGTAAAATCTAACCACCCCTTATCCATATTTTTTAAAACTTAATATTTATAATATGAGAGTTTTTAATGATTAATTAACATGAAAAAGTATTAAAATCTAATCTCAATCCTCCTCTCCAAAAGAAAAGCAAAGAAAAAGAGAGGCAAAGTGTAATTTTGTTTAGTTGGGAGCGAGATTTATTACAATTTGTGCTCGAACGAAGATTTTATAGCATGAATCTTGGTGTCGTGTTGTATAGACCAAATATTAATTTAATTTAATTTAATTTAATTTAATAAATATTCGATTATATCTGCAATCTTTGATTAATTTGCTCCAGGTCTGTCCAATCTGCCATCATTTGACAAATCAAAGGTACCATTCCCATTTCTTGAACTCAACACGCATTTACGCAGCAATAATAATAATTTTCAAATTAAATTGAAGTAAGTGGACTAACCTTTCCTACAGCCTTCACCGTCGGCGAAACCATCTCCGGCGTACCCCTCGTTACACTTACATCGGAACCCTTTCCGGTCCCCTCCTGTTACGACCTCCGTGCAATTCGCGTTTGCGGCACATTTACAATCCCCATGAACCCACCACCCCAACTCCGCCGTCTGAAACTCCAGAGTGATGGAGGAGCTCCCTCTCACACCAGCGGAATTCACATCCATGTCCACCAGGATCGAAGAATGTAAAAAAACGCAGTTCCCTTTACTCAACACCTTTTCATAATCCAGAAACTCTGTTTCGTCTTCAATATCCTGCGAATAACACGTTACATTAAAATTGCATTCCTGGTCACCGATTTGTGAACTGATCAATCTACTTGGAATCACGCAATCCTTGAGTCTCGAGCTGCAGTTTTTCAACAGAAGGCCATTACGCCACGTCGGTGCGTAGTTTTGGCTGAAAAGTCCCTGCAGATCTTGAATCGGGCGGTTACAGTTCGCCGGAAAACTGATCAGAATGTGATCGGCTGTCCAACTCTGGACCAAAAAGTTGTCGATTGTAATGTTTCCCGTGTTTCGATTGCAACTTAATTTAATTTTACATCCATCGGAGAAACCAAATGGATATTGCACTGATTTGTTGTCGCAAGACTGATTACATTCCGTTGAGTCGTTCTTCTGAGCAAACGACGGCAGGATGAAAACACATAAAAATAAACAAATAAGGTAAATACGAAAATCATATCGTGCGAAAGGGATCATTAATCAGTAGCATGAAGCAAGAAACGAGATGAGAGAAATGGAGACGAATTGACTTGCGAGCTAGGATCAAGTCTATGCAGCTGCTGCAAGATGTTGGATTCTTGAAAAGTTAAAAAAATTCAACTATTTGATGCCAGAGGCCGTATCAAGTGCTCCAGGAAGTTTCTCGGCGGCAGAGTTGCCCAAACTCCTTTCACACCCAAATATTTGTCCGTTGCTACTGATACTTGATGGATTTTTCGAGATCGAAACTCAAAGTTAATTAACAAAATATGGTACAATCATGTCAACACGAGGTACATGTAAACGAGAGATATTTTTTTGATGTTTTTCGAATAACAGATAAATATATTTAAATACATTTTAATTAATTGTAAAAATACATATTTATCATTGAAACAACTTTTAAAATTTTTGTAAAAAATACTTTTTGAAAAACATTTTTATAATTACTTATTCAAACGAACTCCAAATAAGTTTAATTGTTTTAGGATTAGACTAAAAATTTACGGGTGATCAAGGAGGGTGACATATATTATATAGGGATGTGGTTGATTCTTTCTATTATTTTTTGAAAATGATTATTTCTTTCAATACCATGAAATAATCTGAAGATCATAGATTCTACACAAAAATTATTATGAAATGGTCTAATATGTCGTCCATGAAAAAAAATATTATTTTTATTATAAATATAGATAATGTTGACCTCTATCACAAATAAAAATATGTGATATCATCTCATAAAAGACATATGCTTCATTCTATTATAGGAGGGTTAGTTTTGGGCGTGGATTAAGAATTATTCCGATACCATTAGATAATGGGAAGTTTTCATATTTTTTATAAAAATTTAAGTATATGTTAATAATCAAAACACTAATTTGTAACTTTTGAAAAATAGGTCAAGTTTAGCATAAATAATCATCCCAAAAGGGCAGATTCACTGGAGCCGAACGAATTGGTTAGCCAAATATCCACTGGGAGTCCATATTGGGCTTTAGATAACAAGGGGCCCACATGTATCGCTGAATGGTTTAAATTTATTAACCCGTTACTTTCTGTTTTTGGTATAGTCCGTGAGAGAAATAGTTTATATATATATATACATATATATAATCCTCTTTAGTCCCCTACTTTAATATATTATAATCCTCTTTATATGATAAAATTACTAAATGCGGACATTTTGAATATTTATTTAATCCATTCGTCAAAATATGAAAATAATTATTAAGACACCTTCTGGAAATTTAAAAGCAAATACTCTCTAGCATGTTATCATATTTAAAATTTAAAACTACACACACTCAACTAATGGAATCCTCCCTAATTTTTTGTATGATGTGAAATAGTTGGGGTGAAACACGAGAGTGGGTCAACAAAAACGTTTCCAACAAACATTTCCCCGTTCACCTTTAAATTTCCAACTTTTTTAACTTGTGTTGTTTTCTTGTTTTTCGATTTGATTACTCTTGGAATTCATGCAATTTCAGTTCGACATCAAAACAAAACATCATAAGACCGAGTAACTGACTCATATGACATCAATGTCTCAAATTTAAAACAAAATTTCGAACAACTATAAAAACAAAATGTCTTATTTGGATTTAACTTCTAAAGCTCATGAATTAAATTTAAAATATTTATCTAGAAAAGTAGCTTTGCTAAAATAATTGTATATTTACATTTTCGTAGGTAAAGCTGCTTGCTTAATTATGGATATAAATGAATTGCTTCGTCTCACCAGTTGTAATTTTTATAAGGGTTGCGGCCTTCCCAGGCCCAAATCCCAGACCATCTTCTTTTTTCTTTTCTTTTTTTCCCCTACCATTTTCACATTTTAGGGTTTTAAACTTAAAATTAGGGTTCTTATTACAAGCTTGATCTGCATCCAAGTTCTTCCGAATTCCATCACGTGATCTATCCTTCGAAAACTTGTTAAAAGCTTCGAATTTGGACCGGTGGAAGTGTGAGTTTTCTTAGTAAATGGCATTCTCGTTCACTCCACAGCCACAGCAGCAGCAATCCCCTTTCCAGTCTCCGCTCAACCAACCCAATCCTTTCCAACAGACTACCCCATCGCAACCCCAACAGCAGCCTCAATCCCCGTTCCAGTTTCAACTCCAACAGTCACAACCGCAGCCGCAGCTCCAGCAACCGCACCCTCAGCAACCTCAGACACAGCAGCAGCTTTATCTTCTAACTAATGATAAAGCTCCCGCAACTTACATTACCAAATGGGCGGAGCTCCATCCCGACTCTCAAAAAGTTCTCCATCAAATTGAGTAAATTTCTGCGAATTTTTCCCCGATATATTTGAAAAAAAAAAATCTTTCTTAATTGGATTTTTCTGGGATGCAGGGAGAGAATTTTGGGATACAGAGATGAGAGTCAGCGACTGGATCAGTGTAGCCGGCTCTATGATTCATCCATTTCCAACAACGGGTTTGAGAACGATGCCAGCTCTATCATGCAGGTTTTATTTCCCCCTCTCCTCGCTGTTATATTCAGTCTGATATTGTTGTGGTGCATTACCCATGGCTTATTTTGATAATTTCTCGGTGGATATCTTTATGGATGGCTAAAACTAGCATTGAGCTTAAAAGTAGTAAAATAAATTTTATATTAGGTATAATTTCTTTGGTTGCCTCCTGTTATTTGGCTGTACCATTTAAGGGAAGTTCGACCCCATTGTGCTAGTATTGGACCTTTGTGGCTGGAAACAAATTTGCTTTTGTTTTTTCGGGCATCATCAATAAATTTAGTTCATGTAATTAATGTTGATTTATTTATAACACAGCTGTTTCGATTTATCATGCACATGAATCTGATTCTGCACATCCCCAAGATAAAAACTTGTTTGGCATCTTTTACTTTAACAAGTTTGTTTGGCATGTTTTACTTTAGCAGGAACTTGGAGGAATTAGTGTAGCTATAGATAGACAGAAGGCGATTCTACAAAAGCTAATGACTGTTGTCAAAGATATGCTACGAAACACAGAAGGGGCTGTCCGTTCCTTTATGATTTTACAGCCCAGATTTCTTCACCAAAATAAAACGGCTGCTGCAAGTGCTTCTGCACCATCCCAAACTTTAGGAGCAATGACCACACAAACTTCAAGTGGTCATGCTGCGGCAAATAATTTACTGCCAGTACTTGATTTCTACAGTGGTGTACCAAAGAAGCCATCTCCCTTCTTGCACCAAACTGTTGCGAGATTTGAGAAGTATATTTCAGAGTGTCGTCAATGGATCGAAGAGTTGGAGCAGTTGCTTTTTTTAGATGAAAAGAACTCTTGCAATCCAAGTTCTTCGCTGTTACAATCCCTGCCTAAAGTCTTGGCAAATGTACATGACTATTTTGTTCATGTTGCAGCAAAGGTAATGATAAGGTTCCCTTCTTGTGTTGTTTTTGTATTAGCTTTTTACATTATTTGTATTTCTCTTCTCGTTGTTTATGATGTATTTATTCAATTTTTCTTGTGATTATCGATAATTACTCTCCTAGTCAGTACATTCAGGACAGTGGAGTCATAACATTGTCTTCCAGTTTTCGAACTTCATATATAATTAGAATTTACAATTGTCTCAATAATGCGATTTTTTCCTCGTAGTTTTAAAATCTCAAAAATTATATTTTTCTCTACGGTTCTCTGTTACATTTACATGGGTTTTTTTTTCATGCTTACCTTTTTTTTTTTAATTTTTCTTTTCGTGAATTATTACCAATGACTTGCTTTTGCTAATGATTGTGTAGGTTGAAAGTATTCATCAGTATATTGAATCCATGAAAACCGCATATCTTGCTGACCAGCGCCGTCGAGGGGAGGGCAACAATCCATTTCTCGAGGCTGATCGACGGGAAACAGCTAAACAGGAGGCTGCCTCTCGAAGGATACACCCAACTCTTCACTTACCTGCAGTTTCAAATCCAACTGCTCAAGCTACTGGACCATTAAACAACTCAGCTGCACCTGTCTCATCAATGACAACCAGTGCTCCTGCTGCTGTATATGCTTCGAGTGGAAGTGCATCCTCACTCTTTTCTACTCCATCAATTGCGACATCATCTCCTTCTCTATTCTCCACTCCCACATCTTCTGCTCCAGTTTTGTCTTTGTTAGGAACCACAGCTTCCCCCCAGTCATCACCATTTAGTTCCTTATCTGCGTCATCCTCAGCATTTCCCATTTCCACTCCCTTGTTTAGTTCAACCCCAGCTTCTGGAGTCTCAACGTTTTCAACACCTTTTGCTACAGGTTAGTGTACTTCAGTTGATTAGTCGCAACTTGTTTTTCTAATGTTATCAAGATTCTAGATTACTGAGAACTCCAAACATAGAAAAGGATGACAGGTTTTTGCGCACAAATTTATGCCAACAAATGGATACCCTTTTCTTTCCGCAGTGCTCCCTAAATACCGGCCTCGGTCTTCTATCATTAGTGGAATATTCATCAGTAGGGCGCTACCCAATCTGTTATTTAGTCTGAAAATTGGTGTCAACCTGTGGTTATGGATTAACGACAATATATGATTTGTGACTACTTTTTATAAAAGCCGCATGCTATTCTCCAAACAACTACTTTTTATAAAAGCCACATGCTATTCTCCGAAAGACGCCCCACTTATAAAGGCACAAAAATCTCATCGATTTTTCATCCCCAGATGATAAAGCAATTATTCTTGTAATATAAAATTCTCAGTGGATTTTCTTTCTTTTGCAAGCAGGTGCCGCAACTGGATCAGGAGCCAGCTTTGGGACTTTATCTGTGAGTAATTTTGATGTTTTTTTAGGCCAACTCTGCTAATCCTTTTTTTGCCTATTTTCACCTTTTTATCTGCCCATGTTTTGACTTTACTTTACAAGACGATACTAAAAAGGGCTAATTTGTTTAATGATCTAATTTTCTTCTAATTATTAAGAGTTGTCTGCCCAATGTTGCGAGAAACTCTGGAGTAGCAAAGTTTATTTTTAAGATCACACCAGAGAGAAGAATGCTCACGGCTAGCACTTTCTTCCTCTTAAGCCCCAGACCACTATTTTTCACTTCAATCTTTATCCACAGTAGCTAAAAATGAAGTTTTATTTTATTTTATTTTATTTTCTTTGCAACCGCAAATTAGTGACCAGTGCACATTCTTGGTTGCCTTGATTCCAAAAATGCAAGATTTAGCTGCGTACCAATGTATTGATTTTCTCTGATATGTGAACACTTGTTTGTATTGACTCTCTTGTCATTCGTTTATGGCTTCCTCTTTTGTCGCACAGAAGGCGAGAGCAAAAAGCCGCACTGGGCGTCGCTGAGAAGGCATCTCACTGTCTCTAATCAGTTCGGTCCTTTCCATAGTAATGCAGCAGGCTTTCCTATGTTTTGATGTTGTCACTTGAATTAACTCAAGTAATTCCTCGTCAACAACCGATCGTGAGAGTATACGCGTATGAAATTGTACCTGAATCACCACCAGAATTGCATTTTGTATTTGTTGTATTTCCTATTCTATTTTTCGACCGAATTTCATAGATCACAACCCTCCAAAATATTATTCCATTCTAACCGTGTTTAATGTCCTTGGTGATGGGTATGATGCAGCACAAAAATTTTCATTCATTGTTGGCCACACTAAAGGACAAATTATTACATTATCACAGTACTTGGTAAACAATTTTATCTATCTTGATTACGCAGCGAATTGGTTAAACTATTTATTCATGTCAATTGAAACAAAATGGACAAACTAAGTTTTCGAAAGCAAATCCCACCTTAGTTCGTATTATATTTGTCGATGCTGGTATTAATTAATATTAATGACATAATTAACAAATTAATTGTTGTTTTAGATGAAAGATAATTTGTTGAGCAAATTCTTGTTATTTTTAAAATCTAAGATATATTTTCTTAAAAAACACTAGGAGGGACCATATCATGAGGTGGTTGTACATGCATCATTTAATGTGGCAAAGTTCCAAAAGTTTTTAAGCATCGATTGTCCAATTTATAGTTGACCAATTCCTCAATCCCGTTTCTTTCCATTTTTTTCTTTCACTATTCTCATCCGAACGACCTCTCGATCTACTTACTGTTGCCGAGGAATCAAAATGTCGTCTAGGCGTCCTTAGCCCCTGATTTTTTTTTTGTATCACCCATAAAAAATTATTATTTTTAAGATATCTATTATTTATTTATTAGACGCTAGGTCAGCAACGATTCCAGCTAATACATAAATAAAACCAAAGGTTTTAAAAATTTGAGAAGGATCGTATTGTTAAGAAGCAAATTTTTAATAAATTATACATATTCTATTTTTAATCTTGTAAATATTGGGCCGGGAGAAGACGGTCAAAAGTAGATAAATTAGGGCTTTTACCAATACTAATGGATTAGATTTGTTTTATATAGACATAAAATATGCGTAACTTGTTTTCACATGCAGCACTTACCTGATCAGCACCACTGAGTATGATTTATAAGTAAATTCATGGGTAAAAAGAATAGTAAAATTATATATCATATATTTTTTTATTTATCGATTTCGAATACTTTCCTGTCCATAAGAACAAATGCTCGACCGTTACTTAGTTATTCAATTCGTTTGAAGAATGCACAATTAATTAAAGATAAAGAAAAAATGGAAAATTCCGGTCCTTGGTTCATATAGATTATTACTACGTAAGTTCCCAACGGAGAATGGAAAAGAAATAATTAAAAAAGTGTTGAGAATTAAGTCAAAATGAAACTATATGATAGCTAGTTCCTACGCTTAGCCTTGCCACAATATATCACATTATCGGGGATCCCATTTTCTGTGGAGCGGCTGGGCTCATCGTTCCACACTTTAACGTACAGTTCTTGTCCTAAATATCGCCGTTGCCAATTCGCAGACCTCAAATTCCACATCCCCTTGTTATCGAACGAAACAAATATTGCACTCCAAGAATATGGATACACCTGCATGTACATTTTATGTCACGATTGCATGATAAGATATAAAACTGAACTATTTGAGACGTCTTTATATTTGGGAGGAAGTGACAATTCATTAATTACCTGAACAGTACTTCTAGAGACGGCGTTATAAATGTTGTAGAAGCGTGACCTCAATGCAGGATTCCACTGCCCACTACCAAACCTGGAATTTAATTTTGGAGAAACAACAATGTTAGGTAATTTGTCAGTTTGTTGGAGTTTTGGAAAAGGTGATTTTTATAAGGTAAAAGACAATAATATTGATATTCTTGGCTGATAGGCTTACCCAACACTCCAGAAACTGTTACCATCCAGATGCCAAGTCTGAATGTAAGATTCATTATTCTGAAAGACTATCTCCACAAAATCGTGCAGAATAACGCTTAAAACTGGGGTGCCAAGAACTACAGGGCCGGCAGGAAGGCTGTCAATGGATGAATTTGTGAAAACACCAGTCATATTGTAGTAATCAGCGAGCTTTAACGGGGTCTCTGGGTTAACGTAAGAAACTTTGTTAACTGCGTATCTCAGCTTTCCGTTGATTTCGGCACGAGAGTTGGCTAGTATGACTGTTCTTGTTATGTTTATGCTGCCATAGTGGTATGATCCCTGGGGGTTTGGCCTGGCTGCGTTTGCTGTAGTGTTCCATCTGAAATAAAGACACATGGATATTGATGTTCATGTTTGATCTTGGTTTTTCGGATCGCATTCATTCATCGGATTTAGTTAGATACACATCTTGCGCACTTTTAACTACTATGGAAGTGATCAAGGCAAGCCAAGCTGTAAGTGAAAAGTTTAAAGTATAGTCTTTATAAGATCAAATATAAACCCTGTCTAAATTACAATAACTAGTCCCTCAACTAAAATTATAAATTCATCCGTGTCTGGTCATACCTGATGGTTCTAGCTTGCTTCATGGACCAGTGAAATTGGCCAATTGGAGCAGCAGGTAATTCCCTAGAAGCTGCAGTTTTCGAGCCTTGAAGATGAAGGATTGCAGTGGCAGTGAGTGTAGGCCTCATAAAACGGGTGGAGGCGACGATGAAATAATCTGTTAACGGATCAATGGCACCATTTATCGTCACCAAAAATGAGCTGGATTGGCCCACATGAATGTCTAGCGAGTCGTACATTTCCGGGAGAGTGTGGGATCCTTCAACTTCTACCAGGGCCAGTTTATGGCCCTGGATTCTGAAATTAATCGATGTCGTCATTCCTACGTTAGACACTCTAAATAGATACGTTTGGCCTACAAAATCAAATTTTATCAAGAAACTTGCAAATCAAATTATTATTGGTAGATTATAATTCACTTTGTGTATCATCAATTTGTATCACCTGGAACAACAGTGAAGGAGGTAGAATCAGGATTCCCGTTTATGAGTAGACCGTCAGGAGATGGAAAGGGGTTCCCTGAGTCCAATATCTGTTGCAATTCCTGTAAACCAGTGACCAAACATGACATAATTCTTCATTAGCAAATATGTTAGAATAATAATAACAATAACAATAAAAATAGAATATAATACCAAACCTCTTGATCTTTCTTCCACCAGTCACCGATAAGTACTGTAAATTCGTCGTATGGTTTAAGATACGGCACTGGAATGATAGACCTGGCCAAGATATTGAAACCCCCGAAACCGCCAGCAGCTCTGTGCAACAATGTAGAAGGGAAGTAGTTGTAAGTTCCGATCTGATCTTTCATCTGCATTTTGTATGTCCAGTTTGAGTTGGGAGGAATCGGGCAGTTGGTTCCAAGGACTCCATCTTGCCATGAGGACTTTCTTTGATTGATTCCATTCCTTATTTTCACCAATAAGTATACACATAATATGTCAGTTTATACTATATATAAGCAATATTTTACATGTTAATAAATGTAAAACTTACCACGTGAACAGCAGAGGTTCATCCAATTTATTTACAACAGTGACCCATACATTGTCATTAGTTATGACATCAACTGTAGGACCTGGAAATTGTCCATTGATAAGAATTCCCTGCAAAGAAACGCGATCAATCGAAACACGTAGAGAGCATCGTATAGTATGTAACTCATCATCTCAAATAAATCCTTGAATCTCACCCTTTGTTTGATGAAGAGGGGAGAAATATCTCCATACTCCACGATCCACGTAAAATATACAGTTCTATCTTCAGCCTCCACAAGCGAAAAGATCCATAAAGAGGCCAAGATTCCGAGTAGGATGACGACCTCTCTCATTCTGTTCACTTACAGCAGTCAGTTGAGAAAGCAGGATATGCACGTACGAGTTTATATAATAGGAGATGTACCGCTTTTGTCTGAATGGTAACATGCAATAGGCTCAGGTTCCAAAATGAAATCTTACCGCTCCTTCACGCCGCACTTCATGCTCATTGATTAATGCATTTCCAGCTCGATTTCAATGGGGTCTGGACCTATGGATCGATCAAGTTTCTTTAGATTCTCTATGCTTCAACTTTAAGCTCGTTTAGTCAACTATTAAAATATAGCAGCCCGGATGGCTTTAGTTTGTTATATATTTTCAGAGTTCGTTAAAAATATAATTCCTGAGTATATAAGACTGAAATAAAACATACTAGAAGATTAAAATATTGATAAATATAATACAAACTCTATGTGTCTTTATTACCAAAATTTATGAAAGCTTAAATAGTATTAAAAAAAATTAGAACAAAGAAGTAATTAACTGTCTCACTCAATCAGGATTGTGTCGGATCGTCAAGATCTCTTTACTAGTGGCAAAGGTGAGGTCTCAAGAACCGATTGGTTTTGAATTAGAATCCCTGCTGCGTGAGATGTTTAGTTAGTTAGGTTTCGATAAAATCTCCATCCCATTGCATAAGAATATAATTGTTTTGGATCAGTCTTCGTTTTCATCCATAAAAATGTAATGATATTTTTAAGGAATAACTCATCGGAGAAGCCCATTGGAACTGGAACACGAGGATGGAATTGTAAATTTTCCTTTCTCTTCAATACTACAATCCAAATTCCTGTCGTAAGGATTAATTTGTCGGCGGATACAGTTTGGCCGGAGAGTAACACGCAGCCAAGAACGGATCGTCTGGAATATTATAATGGAATTTAAGGGACTTTCACGTGGACACCAACCAAGGGAGGTTTTATGTACGTGGATCAATGAAACTTTTTAGGCAAAAATTGAGAAATAAAATCAACAAATGCTTACAAATTGAAGTGATCATTACCATATCTTTTGTAACTTGAATGTAAAACTACCTAGTAACTTAGTTTGTACCCATGATTGATCCATAACGTATATATGAAGGAATAACAGCGACCGTATATTTTGTGGGCACAAAAAAAAAAAATAGTTTTTGTCTGAAAATTATCATACTTTTACTATAATATTAGTGAGGAACACGGGCGAGTCTCAAAAATTACAAAAAATTAATTCATATTGTAATACTAAAGTAAATTATTAGAATAATGCACTGCGCTCCCTTGCGCAAAATTGGCGCAAGGGTTGTGTTTTTTTATTACAAATATTTACATTAAAAAATATAAAGATTATTTAAATAATAGTAATATATATTTTATTATTTTAATAAATAGATATTTAATGATAAAAATTAAAGAATAATAATTATTGATTTTTAAATATTTATTTTTTTATGTTAATTATTAATAATTAAGGAATAATTTGATTTAATGATTTATAAATAATATAATTAAATACAAATGTAAAAAATTAATATAACAATACAGTTCATAACTAAATTGATCAAACACATAATTGAAATACAGATCCAACTTGAAACACATAATTTAAATACAAATGCAAATACAATAAATTAATATTTGTAAGATCAACATTATTCATAATTAAAAATATATTAAATAAATAATAATAATTAATATATGTAAAATAAAGGGAATATTTCGAGAATATTCTTTTAAGTGTAAGATTTGAATTAAATGGGTTGGAGATGAATGTTGTATTTGGTGCAGAAATCGCACTATTTTAGTGTAAAATTTGTACCAAAATAGATTTTGTGGTTGGAGATGGCCTAAAGATTAAATTACGTGCAAACACAATATATAGTTTCTTATTCGATATATTTATTTAAAAAATTTCTTATTTAATTTTGAATTTTCCACCCTTTTATTCTTTTTTGTTCTCTGGTGTTATTTGGCTCGTTTAGTGATGAATACTGAAACATTTGCATCATCTGATATCTCAATTATTCAGTTTTGATCTTTGTTTTCTTCGTTTTTTTCTATAGTTGCGTCTCTCATTGACTTGGTTTGTGTTTTTCTCTTGAGTTTTTATTGGTAGTAGTTTTTTTTCCTTTAAATTCATTGTTCTTTTAAATTGAAATAGTTGTTCTTTGCAATGCATATACTACAATTGATCATTGTGTATCCTTTTGCTCTTAACTTTCTTTGTGTTTGTGCTTCTTCAAGTTGTTGCAAATAGTCATTGTGAATGTTCGTCAGCCATTATATGCACACGAATTTAATTTTGGTATAATTACTATATGAAATGAAATTTCATTATTTCCATCATTAAATAAATAAATTAAAATTAAGTCCTTGTTAGTTTACTTGTTCGATGAAATCGTTTATTGGCACTCCGATTTATGAGTAGGTCTCTTGTGAGACGGTCTCACGAATCTTTATCTGTGAGACGGGTCAACCCTACCGATATTCACAATAAAAAGTAATACTTTTAGTATAAAAAGTAATATTTTTTCATGGATGACTCAAATAAGAAATCTGTCTCACAAAATACGACCCGTGAGACCGTCTCACACAAGTTTTTGTCTTTTTATTTTTTGATCTTCGAATTTACTGGGCCGTTTTTTGATTTTTCTTGTTACATTTTGCTTTATTATAAGATACTTAAATTCATTATTCAAACCTATGATCATCCCTTATTTTTTGAAATTATATTATTAAATATTTTATCTTCTTATTATATTTCTACAAACTTTCTAACAAAACATATGAGAAGAAAATTTCGCTTTTAAGTTATAATTCTCAGCCTCAAATGGCCGAGGATATTGCATACAGATGTATCCATATGTGATAATGATTGTGGGCTCGTCCGAAGACCCTCCGCGCGATGAAGTGCCAACAATTTTTTAATTATTTTTTTATAAAATTTGATCTATCCAATTTTTTCTGACCAAAATCAATGACAAAAAATAGCTGGTCTTTATTATATTTTAGTATATTAAAAAACGTATAAATTAAAAGATTATAAATATAATCCAAAAAATTAATAATAAATCGAAAAATTATAAAAAGAACTTGATATAATATATCAGTAGTTTACATGATAATGCATAGTGGAATTTGTCAACTTTTGAATCATGTGTAATTTTTAATTATGCGTATTTTTGTTTTTAAATTTTTTGTATTTTTTGTTGTATTTTAAAATTTAATTATGTGTAATTGTATTTTCTTAAAATTATTTGAATTTTGTTTGTTTTAATAATTTTGTTTCTTAAATACAAAGTATTTAATAAAATAAAAATTTATATTTTAATTTCACCAATGCAAAAACTTGAGACGAAGTTATCAACGCTGACATTAACATGTCCAATTTTACGAGAAGTCTATGATACTTGTGAATCTTTACTTACACACTTCCTATGAATGTCATGTGACTCATTTTTTTTTTTCTCTTTCTTTAATTCTTTTCTTTTTTCCTTGTTCTTTCTTATTCTCTCTTTTTTAGCATGAAATTAAATTTTTTTTATTTTTGTTTCTCTTTATTTGCTATTTTCTTATGAAATTGAATTTTATTTTTACCATTTTAACCATTAATATTTACAAATAAGAATTCCACTTTAAATGGTGAACTTTAAACTAAAAGATAAAGAATGATAGAAAAATTAATACATAAATCTTTTATTGATATATATACTTTTGCTGATGACCTAATTAATACATATTAGTTAAATTGGATATTTTTTTGATAAAATATAATAAATATACATATTTACTCCTTATAAAAACGATATATTTGAATATGAGTTACATGAGATAAAATAGTATTTTTAAGTTAAATTTCCTTAAAAGTTGAATCTAATATAAAAACCATTTTTGATGTCATGTATTAATGGTTTCCCCTTCTGTTTAATTTTTCAATGAATAAAATAACTTGTTCTCAATATGTATTCTCCCATAATTCACACATTTGTGGGTGCCAACATGGTAGTGTAACAAGAGAGATCGAGACAACTGTAAATTTAACCATTTCCAGAGGTGTCTGTCATTTACGTTTTCATCACAGACCATACATAAAATGAAGGATTCTCAGAAAGAGAAACATGTGTGTCTCGCAGTCAACCTCTCTTGACCAGAAAGTAAAATAAATCATTCTCTCATAAATTAGTTAAGGATTTTTCGTTCGGCCGACTGCTTTGCCGCAGAGAAGAGCGTTGAAAGGTTTGTCATATTCCATGTAGAGACTGGGAATTGGGCTGTAAACTCTCAGATAAAATTGCTGGCCAAGATATTGCCTTGCCCACATTGCAGACCTCACATTCCACATTCCCTGGTTGTCTAAAGATACTAATATAGCAGTCCAAGAATTGGGATATACCTGCGAACATCAGCGGAAAATAAATGTCTATGCCATGCTATAAAGTCGGAAGTTTTCATGATATTATGTAGCCAACGGTAAGAATCAGAAAATTTCTATGAGGTAAACTCTGCTAGAGTTGAGAAAGACGTGCGACCACGTATAGCCTTCTGATGCATCATTAATACTGAATCTCCCTACTGATTGTAAGAAACATTCATAAGAATTAAGTCTGATTTTTACTGCTTGATTTGAAAAAGATACTCCACAAATATTTGCTGTCTTTCTTCAACTGTTTTTCCATTCAATTTTTAGTTTGTTGAGCTGTGGGGGCGACTATTTATGTCAGACTGCCGCTGGATCCGCCTCTCATTCAAAAATTTCAAAAACAATTATGACTACATCATGCTAATGAGGTTTAAAATTACCTGTGTAGTATGTCTGGTTAAAGCATCAACAAGATTATAACCATCCCTGCTCTCCGGAGTCCACTGTCCTGCTCCGAACCTGTTTTACAAGCAGAAAAGAAACGTCATCTATGACACATGACAGACCAAGCCATTATGAGGTAACAAACTTGTTGCAGATATAGTGGTGTACCCGACAACCCAGAAATCATAGCCATCAAGATGCCATGATTGCATGACATTCTCGTTATTTTGGAATACAATTTCAATGAACTCGTGTAAGGCAGTTCCCAGGACAGATGTGGTCAGGTAAGGACCGTTGCCAGATGGAGAACTCTGGATTGAGTTTAGGCTAAAAACACCAGGAATGTTGAAATAATCAGCAAGCTTTAAAGGGGTATCCGGGTTGATGTATGAAATACCATTAACAGCATATCTTTGCTTCCCATCGATAATTGGAGCCGAGTTAGCCAAAATTAGTGTCCTTGATATCGTGATATTCCCGTAATGGAAAGAACCCTGAGGGTTTGGCCTAGCTGCGTTTGATGTCAGGTTCCACCTGCAAGAACCGTTTCAAGCGTAGTTCTTAATAAATATTTGATATTTGGCTCAACGCTCATTAATTTGCTGGTTTATTTCAAATTTATTACGAATAAGATCTTGGACTCTTGGAGTACCTGTAAGTTCTGGCTTGGGCAATAGACCACTCCATTTGGGGAGGTGGACCAGGCGGTAAGGGTCCAGAAACAGGGGCATGAGAATTTGTATAATGCAGAACTGAGATTGCAGTGAGATCAGTAGGTGTGAATCTTGTGGTAGCAACTACATAATAGTCTTTTGGAGACTGATCCAATGTGACCAATATAGTCACAGATTGACCAGAGTGGATGTCAAGAGAATCGTACAGGTTCTGAATCACATTTGACCCTTCGACCTCCACTAGCATCAATTTATGTCCCTGAATTCTGAAGTTAAATGAGGCGGACAAGCCTATGTTTGAAACTCTGAACATGTAGGTTTTACCTGAAATGTAAAATAAGATAACGTGAGAACATAAAGCTATACCGTTGCATTTCATTTTGTAATGTAAAAGCTTGAGTATTGTAAAATTGATAGCACAAAGATTACCTTGATCACCACTGAATGTGGACCGACCCTGGCCGTTTATAAGAATGCCATCAGCAAAAGGCAGGGACTTCCCCGAATCAAGAATCTGTTGCAATTCCTGCACAGCATTTCTACAACTATCAACACATACGTATCTGGTATAATATATAATAAACACAATTTGATCATTATGCCATTTATATCAGAGACAATTGTTAATATTTCCACTTGGGATGAACTTCAACAAATTTATATTTCACAGGTGACTCTATGTAAACTCTCACCTTATGACCTGTTTTGTACCAATCACCAACCAGCAGGGTGAAATCTCCCGCAGGCCTGGCATATGGGACCGAAATAACAGATCTTGCATAGACATTAAGAGCCCCAAATCCCCCAGCAGCTCTGTGCATCAGAGTTGATGGAAAGTATGTGTAGCTTCCGATTTGGTCCTTAGTTTGGAACCTGTATGTGTAGTTTGAGTTCGGAGGAATGGGGCAATTTGTCCCCAAAACGCCGTCTTGCCAAGAATTTTTCCTTTGTTTGATTCCATTCCTATTTCATAATTAAGGCACATGCTCGTAAGTTCACACCTTACCCAAAATTGTAACAAGTTTTAAATCACATCGTAACAATTTGTCACAGTAAAAGTAACAAATAACATGATTGTGACTTAACACCTTGCTCAAAATTGTAACAAGCTTGAAATCACACTGACACACAATTTGTCTAAAACAGAGGTACATTATCCGATCTTTCGCAAAAGACAAAAGTATCTGTATTCTGTAATGTTCTTCGGAATTTTAATTTGGCTGCATGGAGCCCATATTTTTTATGAACCCACATCTCCAAATCAATTTGGATCCTTGGATTTAGCACTACGGAATTATTAATGTCAGTTTCTTGATGGAAGATTTAGACAAGTGGAAAGTAACAAAGACTCACCATGTCAACAGAAAAGGTTGATCCAGCTTATTGATAAGGTTAAGGACTATATTCTCATTTGTCACACATTCAATCTTGGGACCAGGAAACTGGCCATTGATGAGGATAACCTGCAGATTCAAACCTCAAACTCTTAGAGACTCAAATGCTGACCAAAAAAAGAAAGAACATATAATGCCGACGTGTAAAATAGAAAGAAAACCACAATTTATGTTTCGTATAGATTGTTAAAGCTAACCTGTTGAGGTACGCCAAGTGGATAGGCGGTTCCATAAGTGACAGTCCATGTATAATATTTGTAATCATCCTCAGCTTTCACAACAGAAACACCCCAAGAAGCCAAGATTGTCAGAAAACACAGTAAAACTGCTTTCCCCATTGAGCTGAGTTAGAAACAATAAACCTATGTATCTGCAAAATCCCGATTCAAATACATCAGATGTCACAAAAAACACATTTTGTTTATGGGTTTCAAGAAATGAACATCAAACTTAGACGTCATAAAAAACACATATTGAAGTATGGGATTATTACACTATTATGGGTTTTAAACTGAGCATGAAAACAATACTGAATCTCGAAACAAATATCGAAATGACATCAGAACTGAAGTGAGAGTTAAACAAATAAACCAAAGAACAGGTAAAATGTGGAAAGATCGGAGACACACCAGTATTAAGACTAAAACTAGCACCAAATCTGAAAAGATGAACGAATCTGAGAGAATCTTTGTTCAAAACCGAATGTTTTGCACCTTATGCCACTCGGGGAAATGAATTTAGCCCCCCTATGTGTATGCAGATTGAGATAGATGTGTGTGTATATATATACATATTTAATACACAATGGACAAGTGTCAAATGGATTGACTACCTCTCGGGTTATGCTTGTCTGTCAATTGCCAACTTTTCACATTACGCGTTATTATGATGAAATTGGTGCCTCCATTTCACAAGTTGCTGATAAATTGCATTATTTCCCGCAAATTATGTTGGCTCTTGCATGGAGGACAAGGGGCGGGTGGACAGTTCAAAAATAGCGCCGCCTAACATACTCTTAATTGTTTTCCGACATCAGTCTTTACAAATTTATGTTAGGTAGCTAGTTAAAATCCCTCACCCTAATGTATCAAAATAAAATATGTAATCGTGCACTTAAAATTTGACGGTTTAGCGCATTGATAATCTATATATATAGTGATATTCGTTGGATTAACAACGAGGAAAATATTTCATTATAGTATCTCATTAACAAAATCTATCGTTTTCAAATCTTTATGTATGATTGAATAATGTGATTAAAATTTAAATTTACAGCAAGATTATAAATTTAAATAGAATAGAAATGGTTAGAGTTTCAAATTTCAAATCGTATTGTCTTTAGAATCTCATTTACAATTCACCGCTACACCTTTTGAAGAAAAAAACGTGACCTTTCTTTCATACGCATCTTGCTTGCTATGGACGAGGATAGGGTGTGTGAGCGGAAAGTAAGTTGCCAATTAAAAAAATGTTAATGTGAACCCACCCCTGAATCCTGTGAGCCGCAACTGGACCCTTGTGGGTTCCACACGTTTTCATCAAAATTATTTTATTATTGAGGAACATCAATACAATTTTAATGAATATTATATGTAACTTTTCTGCAAATTCAACGCATTGATTAGCGTTCTTTGCAGGCTTTCTTTAATTTGAGTAACATGCTTAGCTTTGACGTAATTTCGATATTCCTGTCGGTATGATATTTTGGCACTCTCAATTAAAGTGCTACAAATTTCAGAAAATAATACTTCGTTTTGAGGTGCAATAAATAGATCTTGCAAGATGTTTAAATAATAAATATCCCACTTTTGATTTACCCTTTTGAGGGCTATATTTCACGATCCAATATCACTTTGTTCGATCTTGGTTGAACACTGATTTGGAAGTTTTAGCTTGATTTGAGTAATTTTCGACTAGCTCAAACTTAAACATGAAAGCTTTTTAAAATATTTTAAATTATAGTTTGTTGTTGATTTTTGTCGGTTTTATTGTGCCAAGATTTGGAAATAATCGGTATATTAAAGTTAATCATCAAATTTAATCCAACACTTCATTCTAATCACCAATAATCAAGACATGAACATTGTCCAGACTCGAACGTATGGAACCTAGTTGAATCCCTTATTACTATTCTCCTCTCCACAATACCAGAAATGAATTTGATTGCGGTATGACAATCAACACAGGTCCTTAAATTCTTGAACACTTTTATCTCAGTTCCTGGTGGAGTACTAATTACACCGAATGCCACCGCGAGCTTCTCACTATGGAATGAGAGGTTTTGCTCCTTCTGCTCCTCCTCCACATCGTGCAGCACGTAATTTGTACTCGGGATGTACCCTTCCTCTATCATTCTTTTCGAAACTTTCCCCAGAAACTCGAATATTTCCTCTGACTTGGGATGAGACTGATCTCCAACCAAGAAAACATGGACTTTATTCTTGACATCAATCCAACTTATTCCAGGTTTCTTTACCACTTGTCTTTTGTCCATTAGCTTTCTCACTTTTGCCACTTCGCTCCATTTTCCTGCAGTAGCATATATGTTAGCAAGAGTTACATATGTTGCTGCATTCTCGGGTTCGATTTCAAACAAGGCCTCGGCTACTTTCTCGGCAAGTTCATAATTTCCATGGATTCTGCAACCACCAAGCAAGGAAGCCCACAGAAACTTGTCAGGTTTCATTGGCATTTTCTTGATAATATCTTCAGCTTCTTTAAATCTTCCGGACCGACTCAATAGATCAATTACACAGGCATAGTGATCAACAGTGTGAGACAATCCATGTTTCTCTTCTATGGAGTAGAAATAGTCGAGACCTTTATCGACTAGACCAGCATGAGTACAAGCCGAAAGAACACCAATAAACACGATGTGATCAGGCTTATCACCAGATTGCAATAGCAACTCGAATAGCTGAAGAGCATGGTGTGGTTGGCCGTTTTGAGCATACCCAATAATCAAGGATGTCCATGAAACTAAATCAGGTTGAGGAAGCCATTTGAACACTCTTTGTGCTCTATCAACACTACCACATTTGGCATACATGTGAACAAGTGCGCTAGCAGCAAATGAATACGGATCAAATCCTGATCGTATCATGTTACCATGGACCTGTCGTCCTAACCCCTCGGCCGTCTGATTGGCACACGCATTTAAAACTCCAGCGTATGTGAACTCATTAGGCCTAGTGCCAGATTTTAAGAACTCGGTGAATAAAGATAGACCCTCTTCCCATCTCCCATCTCCAAAATATCGATCAATCATAGCCGTCCAAGAAACAATGTCTTTCCCCACTGTTCTATCGAAAATGTACCTTGCCTCATTTATGCTCCCGCATTTTCCATACACGTCCAGTAAAGCACTCCAAACTACTGCATCAGAATCCAACCGGGTTCGAATGATATGTCCGTGAATTTCCTTTCCCAAACGCAAAGACCGCAGAGTAGCCGAAGCTGCAAGAGCACTAGAAACAGTGAACTTGTTAGACTTGAAATTCTCATTTCTCTGCATTGTTCTGTATAATTCTAACGCATTTTCAGGTTTGTTATTTTTAACATTGCCTGAAATCACGGCGGTCCAAGAGAAGTTATCTCTTTCCGGCATTTGATCGAACAGATTCCTCGCTTCTACCATTCTACCCATCTTTGAAAATCCTGATATCAAAGTGTTCCAAGAACACAAATCTCTCTCGCCCATTTCATCGAATAGGTTACGAGCATCCGAAAAGCTATCGCACTTGCAGTACAACTCGAGAATCTTGTTCGAAACAAAGATCCCAGGTACAAAACTTGAGCCTTTGATGTGGGCATGAACTCTTTTACCCTCATGCAAAGCCCTCTTCTCGATACAAAGTTGTAAAATCGTGATATATATAGCTGCAGATGATACGTGAGCCTGGCTTTCGAGTAACTGGACGGCATCTCTTAAGCGCTTTTGTTGGCAGAAGCGTTGGACATAATCTTTAAAGTTCTCTTCTTTGTATGATGGATCAAGGGATCGTGGGTCTTCCTGCTTGGATGATCTAATGAACTGCGTTTGAGAAGAACATGAAGAAGAGAACATAGAAGAACGGCGAGCAACGCATTCATATAGCGTTCCCAGAATCAATGAACGTGGTTTCATGAAATACAATCGCAGATTATGCCTACTTTTTTATCCCAAGCTAAACACTGGACAAAGATGTAGGATCATATGGGATAAAAATTGGATTATTAATCCGATCCCGCTAGCCATTCTGAAATCCAATTTAACACATTATCAGCTGTCGATTCCTAGGAGTTTTATATCTTTCAAAACGTAAAAATTCAGGACGTGAAGATTCAAAGTTGCAGAAAGAATTTAAATCAAGCGGTGAATGAGTTCGTTTCATATATTTCTTGGAATCATAGACACTTTATTTATTCGCATGTCATTTTTTTATTATTTTGTTGTTTTTCGTTATATATGTAATGAAAATGATTTTAATAAAAAATGTAAAAATACGCTTTTATAGTTTAAAGAAAAATATATTTTACAAAAATGCATCCCAACTTTAGCCGTGTATGGAGCAAGTGGCATCCAAGGGCTCACAGTCCCAATAGCCTGCAATGCAATCTCCAGCAAAATGCCCATAACAACATGGAATCTGAAGAAATGTGTCTGCTCTTTTCTCCTAACTATTCTTAGGTATGCAACAAAAAAAATAAGCCATTAGAAACCAGCTTGGTAATCTCCCAATAAGTCCCAAAAAAGGATAGGTTCAAAAATTCAAAATCCACCAAGAAAGGATGTAGATGATACTTGATAGGTCGTTTCAGCATACTGCATACATATCCATGTTTTGTGAAGTGGCGTCAGATAAGGGACGGACACAAGAGTTCTCTACCGCCATCTTTGCTTCTTCATCATGGCAGGGTATCTATAGCTATAAGGAACGTCTTTTGATTCTCTTGGTGACAATGATAATCGACGCCTCGTGGGTAACTTGGGTATATTCTTAGCCTCCAAAAAGAAGAGTGTTGATTTTTTTTTTTTTTTTGAGAGATCCATCCATTTGATTAGAGCTTTCATAATTCATTATTTTCATAATAAACATCCAGTAAAATTCACTTCCTTTCACCATTAATAACCTTTCTGTCTAGCCCATGTCAGCATCAATATTAAGTTTCCAGAAACTGCTTATTACACCTTTGTTCTTTTACCACCTTTAATTTGGACGGTGTTATATATTTTAGGCTCAACCTTTTGTAGACTTCCTTAAAAGTAAGATATATAAGCGATATTTCCAACATATGCAGCAGTTAACACTTAAATTCATATCTGGATACAACAGTGCTTAATCATTTCAATTTAAAATATTGATCCTACCATATTATTCATGGATGACTGGCGAACTATTCCTTCCTCTAAGGGAAAGAACATTACCAGGTAGAGCAAATCTAGGATAAGACATAAGGTAGCACAACATCTTTTCTCTGCACATATCTTTATGCGATTAATGTATGTACAAAAAGTTTAACTCCTCTAGTACTAGATCCCTACGTTTTTCAATAGAATGAATGATATCCGCAAACAACAAAAATTCTGATTTCATATTTTCTACTAAGAATCACTTGAAAGCATAGACGACTTCCCCGCTGCTGTCAACATCAAAGTCCGGGTCAGAATCGAGGTCTTCGATGTCATAATCATCAGGTTTGGATAAACCGGGGGTAATTGTTTTGGCTTCAGAAATTATCTGCATGATCACTTCAAGGCTCTGCATAGGCTCTTCAACCTGCTTACCTGCCATCTTCTCATCCACCAAATCTGCAGGAAGGTTCTTTAAAAACCACGCGTGCTTTTTAATATCGGCCATTGTAATGCGCTGGTCACCATGTGTGCCACAAATGCGGGCTGGAGGTTAGAAAGATATTGTGCAAATAAAATATGGTCGTTTTCAAATATTCACTCACCTGGGCAGGATCTCGAACCAAGATCCTAGAGATTAGATCCCGACATTCCCCAGATATGTTGACGTGATCTGGAAAGGAATACTGAACATTTAATATTCTCTCTATTGCCTCATGGAAGTCCTTGGATTCTCTAGAATCCCCAAATGGATAGGCACCAACAAGCATTACGTATAATGTTACTCCGCACGACCACACATCTGCAATCTGAGTTAGCAAAGACATTAATCTTGATATTCGAGTTGTATTAACCAATTCAAAGATCATCAAGGAATACATAACATTCCAAAGGAAAACCGCAGGAGCTGGAATTTCATGGCATGAAATCTAGAAGAGAAATTCCACGATATCAAAGTTATAGCTCCAGCTATAAATAGATTATCAGTGGATAAGGAAAGCATTACATTATACATTATTTTTCTCAGGCAACTAAGAATTAGAAATGGGACAGGATATATATCAAAAAAGAGTATAAGAGCCAATGATTGGTTTTACCTTGCCATCATATTCTTTGTCAGTTATCACTTCAGGAGCAATGTATGCGGGTGTTCCAACTCCAGAATTTGGTTGCGAATTCAGCAAAGAAGACTGTAAAGAACAGTTATAATCAAATAACGAACAGAGGAAATCAAATTACTTTAAAAGTTAAGTAGAAACCATGATGGTCTTGTCCAAACAATTTCTAAAAAATAGTTGCAACAACTTTTAGTTCAATTCTGGATGGCAGAGAATTATAAAAACATGTGTTAATTCAATAATGTAACCTTTGAATAGCCGAAATCGCATATCTTCACTCTAGGTGCTGGGCTTCCATCCAACAACATGTTTTCCGACTTCAAGTCTCTATGACATACTTGCTTCAGATATCAAGAAACAAAATATCCCAATCATCAGATTCTATTCTGCTCCTTGCAAGTAAGAAATGTAAAGATGTACACACAAAAATGAACATTATGATACCATGGAATGGCAGTAACTGACTCCACATATAAGTTGTTGAAAAAAGTACCGAGCCTTCATGAGAAACATCCACAAACAGCATCATGGACAACCCAAATGACCAAACCACTCATATATATTATATATATTTGTGAATCAAAAACCTTATCCTCATTGAAGCACCCTTCGTTAGATATGAGCTCATATAACTCTCCTCCCGACGCATACTCCATCACGATAGCTAAATGATTTGGTGTCAAAATCACCTGAAACAACACATTAAGAAAGTCTCACACGGAAAATCTTATTAGACTTGAGGATGTTAAAATGATAATCTCAGGGCAAACCTCTTTAAATCTAACAATGTTAGGGTGCCTCAAAGACCTATGATTAATAATTTCTCTCTTCACATTTTCATCTATCTGCAATAAAACCATAAGCAACTGGTTGTAATCACTGAAAGTTACTAGAAGTAAACACAAGAGCTCACTCAATCCACCAACCCAAAACCTTAATTAGAAAGAAAAATCAAACGAAAGCATTAAAACAATGAAGAACACAAAGTGAAGCAGTTATCTGCAATTTTATTGCAAGTCCAGGAGAGTGAATTGGACCTGGAGGAGTATTTTAAATGTTATCGTTTAGCAAAAAATTCAAGAATCAAGATTACAACTAGTTTAAGTTATGATCAGAAAGAAGTTTCAATCTCGGTATGCATTCATAATTTTAAAAACTTGTATTAAGAATAACATTAACAGTTAAAAAAACACAAAAAAATGATCATTTCTAAGCCATTTGTCATTCATGGAAAAAGAAAAAATAAATTGAAGTGCTAGTTAGTTAATCAAGAAGATTGGTTGGCATGAGAAAAGATAAAAGAAAAACTCCAAAAATTTCACGAGAATGACAATCAAACTTCAAAATACTTCTATCCAACTCATGAAGCTAAAGCATGCATGCCAATTATTGAACAGTTTCGGCAGTAGCATTCCAGTCATCAACTGAAAAGAATATTATATACTCGCTACAGTAATAAATTCAAGAAAATAGGCATTACATCCGGCGCAACAAAACCAATTTCCAGCTGGTAAACTAGAACACCTCCGGTCTTCACCAAAAGTCAAAACCGGCAACCAAGAAACCAAAAGATACAGTAACAAAGGGTGAAAATCAACAAATTAACAAACCTTGTCCCCTCTTTCAATGTACTTAACAGCAACAAGCTCTTCCGTCTGCTTATCTCTCATCAATCGGGCAACACCGAAATTACCCGTCGCGATATCCTTGACCAAATCGTATCGATCAGAGTCGTGCATGGTCGGTATATCCATTGCCGAAACGACTGTAATGTCCGATGGATCCAGTTACAACTCAATTCACTCACAAAACCGCGAAGTATCAATGATGGTGACGGATATGGTTATGGAGCAGTTGATCAGAAAACAGCGGGAGGGATGATAAGTCGATTCTGCCCCAGCAGGATCAACTCTAATAGAGGTCAAATGAATAATTCTGTAATTTCACAACTTCTCACTTCGCCGTTTCATGCTCTGTGAACTTTTAAGGGAAAATAAAATAATATATTATATAAATAACATTAAAAAATAATAAGCTAGATCAGTTTTTCACATCTTCAAACATAATCGTGATATTTAATTTTAACTTTTCATCACTTTTCAATGTATTATTTTTAATCAAATTTTCAAATCAGTACTATTATATATATATATATAGGGATGCCATCAAATTACTTCAAACTCTCTTCTAGCTGGTGCGAATCGTCACAAAGTGAAAAGAGAATCTCAAGTACGTTGGCACTATTGAGGCTGAAATTAGAAGACTCTTAATCACATAATCGCTAGCTTCTTTTACTATTTCTCCCCCTTCCCCTTTTGTGTGATAGAATGAGAATTTTTATAATTTGTTAGTAAATCTTGTAATCATGGATTTTGATCATATATCTTAATAATATAAGTTTTCCTATCCGGTCTGAAGTAGAAATTTCATAGATGTCGTGAGAGGACTTGAGGTTGGGAAATACAAAGTAGAAATTTCCCATATACAATTTGCGGATGACAAACTATTCCTCGTTCAAACTAATAGCCACATGTTCACCGTAGTCGAACTACTTAAATCTTTGTGCTCAAAATCGGGACTAAAAATAAATTTTGAAAAGAGTTCCTTGTTGGGACTCAATCATTCGGATGAAGAGGTAGAAGGATTATCGGAAGCGGTTGGTTGCAAGAAAGAAAAGTGGCCGATTATTTACCTCGGGCCACCATTGGGAGGAGACCCCATGAGGGCTGAATTTTGGGCACCGGTAGTCTCTAAGATGTCAACTAAATTGGCGAGTTGGAAAAAGGCTTTCTTATCTAGGGGTGGGCGACTAACTTTGATTAATTCGGTGTTAAGCGCTTTGCCTACTTACTTTATGTCACTTTTTATGGTACCCCAACGAGTAGCGAAGCAAATGGAAACTTTAATGAAGAACTTTCTCTGGGACGGTGCAGACGGGGAGATTCATTGCCATGTTGTAAATTGGACTCAGGTGTGCAAACCGAAAGAATTGGGAGGTTTAGGATTGGGGAGTGTACGTCTCAGGAATAAAGCACTGTTAGGGAAGTGGTGGTGGAGATGTGCGATAGAAGAAGATTCTATGTGGAAGAGTGTTGTGGGAAGCATATATGGATTTGAAGATAATGGATGGGATGTAAGGGAGGCAAGGAATTCGACTTTCAGAAGCCCTTGGAAGTTTATTTCTCGGTCCCATTCTTCTTGTCAACACTTGATTGGTACGGTGCTAAAGGGAGGGAATCTATTGCGGTTTTGGGAGGATAGGTGGGTGGGTGGGTGGGTTGTCTTTCAAAGATCGGTTTCCTCAAATTTTTCTACTTTATTCGTTTAACAATAAACCAATTGCTCATTTTTACTCGGTCTCTGGTACTCAGGGTGATTCGGCTTTTCAGTGGGATGTGAGGTTCAGAAGAGGGTTGAATGACGTCGAGTTGGGAGAGTACACTACCCTTTTAGGGATTTTAGAGTCAGTTTCTTCGAGTGTGGGTTCAGCTGATGCAAGGGTGTGGTTAGGGGATTCATCGGGTGTTTTTTCTGTCAACTCTCTTTACTGTTCTTTTTCCCAGATATAAATAATCATTTCTCAGCTTATTTCACTAACGTCTGGAAAGCACCGATCCCACAAAAGGTAAAGGTTTTTTCTTGGATAGTTGCTGTGGGCAGATTGCAAACTTGTGACGCTTTACAGAAGAGACAACCGAGTCAGGTCTTATGTCCACAGTGGTGCATATTGTGCAAGACAAGTGAGGAGAATAAAGATCATCTTCTGATACACTGTTCTTTTACGAGACGCATCTGGAATAGGGTTATGCCACACCTGGGCTTCGAGTGGGTTTTTCCAGCATCTTCCAGAGACATGTTTATCATGGAAAACGGAATTCACTTTGGAAGGGGAGCAAGGATTTTCTGGTACATCATTGTGCATTGTATCTTTTGGTCGACATGGATGGAGCGCAATAACAGAATTTTCAGTGACAAAAAAGACTCGTCGGATGAATTATGGGAGAAGATTAGATTCAGGGTAGCAAAATGGACGACTAAAGTGCCAGTGTTTCATCACTTACTTTTATCAGACCTAGTTAGGGATTGACCTTTCATTTACCTCTGAAATTCTAATACTAATTATTAGGTTGATGTACCGTGGATGACTCATCCACTACCTCTGTAACCGCAACTTTTTAATTTAATAATATTATAGTTTTCAATCAAAAAAAAATATAAGTTTTACTATCCAAAAAAAAAAACACACACACACACACATATATGTGTATATATATATATAGGTGTATTATTTATCTAAATACATAAACAACATATTGAATGAAATTTAATTCACACTTTCTAATTTCTCTAAGTCAACTTACACATAAGGGAATCCTTGGGGACCAATATTCTTATAATTATCAGTTTTCAATAATTTCATTTCATTGATATCCTTTGAAACTAATTATTTGCATCGGTGTCGTTGATGCATCCAAGAAATAGGGACATTAATTTTCTTATGCTTTCTAAATTTCATTTGTACAGATAGTCTACCTCTTTTATTATATATGTTCATGTAAACTCTTCGGATTCCTTGTAAAATCCTCTTCCGATGGTCGATCAATTACTCGAGATTATCAAAGCTTGAACTCAAGGATCCATCACTTTTTTCGAGCATCAAAAGCTCAAACGGGAATTGGATTCGAAGTTGGCCATGTAACAAAAATAACTAAAACCATATATGCTCTTGGTGAGATACTACTGGTTTAAATTAAACATTAATATTCTAAAAGATGAGTTCGACGATGATCAGTTGAAGATGAAGCAAGGGCAAAGCGGAAAAGAGCAAAGACAAGTAGAATCAAAGCCAAGAATCCCCCGCCAATCAGTTTCTTCGTCCATTGGTTTTGTGTGTGGAAAATCGATAGTGATTTGATAATCAAACATTTGTCGAATCTCTTGCTAGCTTAGTGGATAATGAATCATCACACAAAGGATGTCTTTAATTTGGCTTGGAATTTATCCAAAATATTATCAGTGGTCGTTTCAAGAAAAGTATTATTGTAATGACCAAGTACTTTTATTAATTTAATAGATATCTTGTGAGACGTTCTCATGGATATTTTGTTTATATTTACAATAATAAGTAATATTTTTTTATGAATGTCTCGTGAGATCGTCTAACAAAAATTTTTGTGTTATTAATTATGCTTTTGAACCAATTCATGAATAGATAAGAAGACTAATTTCGTACGTTAAGAATCGACAAAGATTGGTAATCATGCCTTGGAACCAATTCACGAATAGATAAGAAGACTAATTAACTTCTATGCCCTTTTAAAACCTTTTAGAAGGACAAAAAATAAACATGAGGATTGCTATCTAATAATCTTTTGTGCACCATTTATACGTGTCATTATTTTGTCGGTTTATGCAAGGGTTTTAGTTGTTGTGAAGGGTGCTATTATTTCTCTGAGATTATTCTTACTTGTGTTAAATTTCAAATTTATTGGCAAATAGAGTGTAAATAATTACAAAAAAAAATAGAATGTAAATATGAACTCTCCATTATGATATTATACTTATATTTTAATTACTATATATGATTTAAATTTTTATTTGGCAGTCTATCAAAACGTTTCGCAAACTTTCAATTAATATACGGAAGCTAGCATCAACCGTGTCAAAAAATGGGATATTATACTCTTTGAAAAATAGAATAAAACTAAGGGTTGACCCGTCTCACAGATAAAGATTCGTGAGACCGTCTCACAAGAGACTTACTCTAATACTAAAGGTATAATCAATATATTGCTACAGCAATATTTACAACCATTATATAGCGAAATTTTACTGTTATATCGCGGTATTGTGTATTCAATATATAGTGAGATTTTGACAAATTGAATTTCTTGTGTTGTACAAACTGACGTATAAATATAGATGTACATGAAACATCACTCTGAAAAATACCACATGTCCCCCAATTTTCTTTAAAAGTTATTAAACATTCAAAAAAAATTTAATTAATTATGTTATTTTCGAAACTAAATTCCACTAACTTTTTGCACACTTTTTCAGTATTCTTGATCAAAATTTATTTTATATATGTATTGGAAAATACAATTATGATAAAAAAAAAATTTTAAATCAATCAAGTAAAACATGCTGATTCTGTGTCAAAAACATACTAGCAACCAACCGAATCTTTTTATTACAACGAATCTGGTTGATTTCCTCTTTTACCCTTCCCTTTTATTTTTACTATTTTACACACATATATATAACAGCCCCAACCTTTCTGTGAGTCTTAAAGCACACCAGAAAAGGATATACATAGAGACAAATCAGACAATCGGTTTTTGTGAGAGAAAAAAATGGGTGAAATTTATAAAGAAATGAACTTAGATGGTGGCTCAACTTATGCTCCAAAAACCATAGCACAAGTCCTCACATACGTTTCAATGGTGGATGATCTTGAAAAGAAAGCGTCCATGCTGGGATTTCATATCCATGAAATGGAAAAAGAGATTTCAAAAATCGAATATTTCAAACGGGAACTTCCTCAGTACAAGCACTTCTTAGAGGACGGTCAGTTGTATATATCCCTCTTTGTCTGGGATTTATTTTTACGTCGATGAGCTTGCTTTTGGAGAATGCATAAAGAATTAATCTTTATTTATTGTGACGATTTTCTAGCGATTGAAACATTGAAGAAAGAGATGCTGCGGTGGAAGGGCCAAGAAAAAGGACCAGTAACGGTGGAATTCTCGCAGTCCAAGGGTAATTTGGAGGGGTGTGGAGGGGTAAATAGAACACTCGACATCAGCGAGAAAAAGAGCTGGATGCGTTCTGTTAATCTCTGGAGCACCCCAGTTCATTATGAAGAAGATAGCTTTGATACCAATCAAGACTCTGCTTTTCACCAAGAATCAGTTAAGCCTCTATTGCCTTTATCTTGCATTTTTCGAGGTAACATCAAATGTTCGAATATTAAGTAATTTTAATACATGCAATTAATTTGTGGTGGACTTGGATAATTTTCCGTATAAATGGGTGGGACCCCTAGTCAAAGCTGTGTTGGTCAAAACCCCCCAATGTGAAGATTTTACTTAATGGTTTCTTTTAAGCAATTTTTAATTTTCAGAGTCATAAAGGAAATCCCGGAGAGAAACTATTAGAGGGATATGCTCTGAAGAACAGGGGAGGGGCATTTCTTCCATATAAGAAACCAGGAAATAATGAAAGAGAAGCAGCTGATTCAGTCGATGGCATGGGGACATCCATTGATTTAAATGTAATAGCAGGGGACCAACAACTGCAGAAGAAGAAGCGGAGGCGTTGTTGGTCTCCGGAGCTGCACAAGAGGTTCATTGATGCATTGCATCAGCTCGGAGGGGTGCATGGTATGGATGACTATTGTCTATACAAAATTTGGTTATTTTTGATATGATGTTTTCTTTGGGGTTCCTTTATTGTTTTGTTCGAAGTGGTTTGTGTATTTGGAGGAAACAATGAACTTTGGGATATATGGGCATGAACCACATTTTTAATACATGTATACACATGATGTTCACTCACTAGCTCAATGAAAAAAATGGAGGAAAATAAATTTTCAAGCCTTTGATTTGTTCATCATACAGAGGCCACACCGAAGCAGATAAAGGAATT
This sequence comes from Primulina huaijiensis, assembly GCF_012295235.1. NCBI lineage: Eukaryota > Viridiplantae > Streptophyta > Magnoliopsida > Lamiales > Gesneriaceae > Primulina > Primulina huaijiensis. Next base: position 714,910 of record NC_133306.1, read on the forward strand.
GATGAAAGTCCATGGCCTCACCAATGATCAAGTCAAAAGCCATTTGCAGGTATCCCGAAAAGTATATAATCATTTATGATTAGTTCCAATATAAACGTATTTCGCTTTTTTCATAGAAATACAGGCTTCATGTTCGAAAGCTTTCCACTCCATATGTGGAGCCGCTGGATACAGGCTCCTGGTTGACCCAAGATCGGCGTGGAGGTTTATCGAACCCAAAGTTAGAGATAAAGAAGAAGCAGCCCAAAGAATTAGAAGAAAAGAAGAACAAGCCCAATAAAAGTTCACATAAATAAATATTCAATCACAAAGCCCATCAAGAAATTATAATATTTGCGACTTTATTTTTAGCTAAACAGAAGAATATTTCTTGTTTTGTTAGTTACAACAAGATAAGCTAGGTGTCAATGTATTATTCGACAAATTGAGTATAAGTGTACAAGTTTTGCTTTGTAAATGAGGTGAAAATGGTATCCAAATATTGATTCTATCTCCTGCTTATGTTCTCTGACTTGGTATCAGAGCTAGGAAATGGCTGACGCCTATCCTAATCTTGGTTTTACCACCTCGGCTGATAATTCCTCTGCAACTAATCCTAACTTCCTACTCATTAATCCTGCTAACCAAATCACCGTTGTTAAACTAACCGATGAGAATTACATCTTGCGGAATCTCCCAATTTTGACAGGTATCAGGGGTCTTGGACTCGAGGGTTACATCTCAGATCCTCTTTCAATACCTCCTCGCACTATCTCTAGTGAGGCTGTTAATCCTGATTTCGTTGTTTGGTGCTGACAAGACCAACTTTTTTTCTCATTTCTTTTGGCGTCCATGAGTGAGGGCATCCAAGCTCAAATGATCGGCTGTGCATCTTCCATCCAGTTATGGAGCAAAGTTTCGACCATCTTTGCCACTCGATCTAAAGCCCGAGTCATGCAATATAAGCTTCAACTTTATACGCTTAAGAAAGGGGGTCTAAGCATGAAGGATTACATAGTTAAAATGAAAGGCTACATGGATACACTGGCTGCCTATGGTCATCCTATTTCGGATGAAGACCACATTATATATATTCTCGGTGGTGTTGGGATGAAATATGATTATGTGGTTGTTCATGTAACCTCCAAATCTGATACTTTAAGTTTCTAAGAAGTTGGTGCTCTCCTCATGGCTCATGAAGGAAGGATCGAGGCTCACACTTCTAACGGTGTCACTCCACCTGGAGTTAACACTTTTACTGTTCCTCCAGAGCGTAAACCAGACTATCACTCCCATCAAATGTCCAACAGAGGTCGAGGTCGTGGAAGATTTTCTCAAGGGGGTCGAAGACACTGGCTTAATAATAACAACAAACCAGTTTGTCAAATTTGTGGTTATATGGGACACGTTGCTGAAATCTGCTACTATCGATTAGATCGAGATTATACACCCCCTCAGCGCTCATCAACGCCTCCTCGTACTCCTTCTAATTGTTCCGATAGATCCTACCCTGCAGCAGCTCTCACTACTACAAAATCAGAACCATCAAATGAGAAGCGGTGGTTCCCCGATTCTGGTGCCTCTCATCACATCACTAATGACCTTGCAAACCTCCCCATTGGTTCTGAATACTTCGGGGTGGCAAGATTCACATGGAAAATGTTGCAGGTTTGTCTATATCCCATATTGGCCGATCTGAATTTGCATTCCTTTCGTCATCATGCACGTTTCTTTTGAATAATCTTCTTCGAGTTCCACATATAACGAAAAATCAGCTTAGTGTGAGCAAATTTGCTCAAGATAATCATGTCTTCTTTGAATTTCATGAGAATAAGATTTGTTGAGCTAACAATTGTATTGAATGACCAACTATCACAAAAAATCTTGTGAGACGGTCTCACGGATCAATTTCGTGGATCGAATCTCTTATTTGGATCATTCATGAAAAAATATTACTTTTTATGCTAAAAGTATTACTTTTTATTGTGAATATCGATAGGGTTGATCCGCCTCACATATAAAAATTTGTGAGACCGTCTCACAAGAGACTTACTCATCAACTATTCACGATAATTGTTTGTATTCCCTGTTTGGTGGTACTTTTATTCTCGATGGAATATGATTGAAAAAAGAAAGTACGGCTAAGAATTGATATTGCATAATGATACGAGAATGTGTACAACTTATGTGAACGTGAACATCCATAATATACTTGGAAATAAAATTAATTAACTAAATAAATATAGAAGAATTTTTCATCCTTAATTTAATTTACGTAATATAATGGTAAATACCCTCAATTTAGTAAGGATAACATTAAAAAAAATTTTAAAAAAATAACACAAATGTCAGGAATTGAATTCAATCTTATGGCATTAAAGGCCCTATAGAAGGCCTTAAAGCCCAATTACGGCATTAAAGGCCCTATAGAAGGCCTAAAAGCCCAATTCTATGAAACTTGGCTAATTAGCTTAATGATGGTCGTGAGAAAATGACACGAAAACCCTACACAAGTAAGAAGCCCGTTTGCCTCTCCACCATCCACAAAAGTTGTATCAAATGTCGAAGTGGTGGCGCTCGGCCGCCGGGATTCTCAAGTCGGCCGCGGAATTAAGATCCAGCCGTCCATACCATACTATTCAAGCAGTCCCGAGGGAAATCTCAGGGCCCCGGATTTCCGCCCGTGATCGAGCTCAGGGGCGGATCCCCACCGTGGTATTCTCTCAAAACTATGTGCAAACAAACCCCAACGATCCTACGGCCATAACAGCTTCAGCATCAGTGTCTCGAAAACTTCTCCTCACTACCGAGAGGAAGCAGATCAAGGCTATCCTGAAGCATATCAAGCTTCCGTTTTTCTGCTCCACCACTTTTCCTCTGCAGATTCGAGCTGGGTCTGGGTCTTCCACTATACTTGAGACCAAAAGGGTCCTTCCAATCAAGGCTAGTTCGCTTGTTCCCTGCACTATGTATTCGATTTCTTTTTGTTATTTTTTAATTGTTCACGCATGCTTTAAGAATATTTGCTTGAATCGCTTTTTTTCGTATTATATTCATCATTCATGGTTCCGTAGATTTAGCTTATCTGAGTTTGAATTGATGAAACATATCTAATGAAGTGGAAGTGTTTCGAATTCCTAATTGAAAGGTTTTGGTGTGTAGATTCACGTGGATGGAGATGGCAATGTACTCAATTTGGTGTTCGTATGGGCGGAAGATGGCACTGAATTGAAGGTGGACTTGCCAATTGTTTATACCGGAGAAGATGTTTGCCCTGGTCTCAAGAAAGGTTAACCTTCTTTCTATTTCCATTATACTTTTCAAGGTGAAGGTTGAGGGGGTGTCAAATAGTTAAGGATCGAACTAAGCTGGGTTCTCGATGCTATGTTTTTGGAAATGCAACAAATTTAACAGAAAATGGAGATGGATATTTGATATTGCCTTACTTACATAATTTGATAGAGAGGTCCATCATAAAGATGTATACTCCTTACATTACTGATCATCTCGACCATATATTGTTAAGACTGCTCAGTTTGATACTTTGCATGATATTAGATTCTTTATCTTTTCGATTCATGACCATGATTGTTGTCTAAATAAGAATGATGGAGTGTTGAATCAGAATTATGTCATATATTTTGAATCTTCATATTAGTTATGTCATCTGTCTATATAAATATTTTTCTCTTTCTAGCAGAGGACTAGGATTGAACATTAGCAAAAGAGTTTTCAGAAACATGTTACAAACTTCAAGCAGAATCATCTTATCTTTCAAAATGTATAAATAGTATTAGAACATTGTTTTGATGTCTTGTCTGTATTTAACTAAAGGTAGTGAACCTAAACAGCGTCGGAAATTTCCTATACAATGTTTCTCCAGAAATAGCATTGAGGACAGATGTCAAAAGTGTGAACTTTATTTCGTTATTTATAAATATATGAGTAATGTTCTAAAATTTTCATATTACATGCATCTTGTCATGCAAAAACAGGGGGCAGCCTAAGTCGGATCAGAACGAGTTTGAAGTACTTATGCCCAGCCGACCAAATTCCCTCCAAAATAGAAGTGGATTTAAGTAACCTTGACATTGGGGACAAAATTTTAATGCATGATGTTGTGGTTCATCCGAGCTTGAAGCTTCTCAGTAAGAACGAGACAATGCCTATTTGTAAAATTATGGCGACAAACATAGAAAACATGGAATCTGCATAGTACAGTCAGGCATATGTTCTGGGGATGCTAAAAAATGCTTGGAAAACCGTCCCAAGATCAATGAGAACAGACCAAGAAGAAAAGATTAGTGTGGTTATTCAGATTGTATCATGGTGATATCCATATCGGCTTAATAAAATTTCTGAAATTCTTTATGATGGTTGTGACTTGTACGTACCGGTCGTAGACTAGGCCCCAGGCGCCTCTAGTTTTTCAACTTGAGTCTAAAGGTAATGTCAGAATGGAAAAATCTTCAGTTTTCTTCCCGTGCTTCGTGATCTCTTTCAAGTTATTCTAGTCATCTGAATCACACAAAGTATCCTGTTGCTGCTTTTTTATTTTCTCCTTTGCATACATTCACCTAATCGTTACCCAAATGTTTGTATGTTTATATTTATAATATGATATAACGAAATAGATTAACTTTGATACCAAGACTAGGGTTACCGATGCTTCCGGATTGACTTAAATTTTAGCACGGTATAATAACTTGGACTTCGGCCCAGTTTGATATCGTGGTCTATATGCATGCATGCAAGTATATTGGTTCGGTTTAACATTGATTTGGAGTTATAAAATTTCAAGAAATTTGAGGATTTTGCAAATATATGGAGGACCGCTCAACATTATTTAATTCTGAATGTTAATTAAGAATTTAGTTTTGAATTTGTATTCTCTTATTTGTATATGTGTTGTTAATTGTTTATAGTTATTGAATCATGTTATTGCACTGGGATAAAATTTGTTAATAATGATTTAAAATTTTCAATGTGTAAAAAAGCATTTAACAAAATGGCATATGCATAATAAATTAATAGTGCATATGACTAAATGGTAGACATTGAGTATCTTCAAACAGTCCGCTAAAAAAACCTTCAACACTAAGTAGTGCTGGTGGAAGTGGTTCTAGTGATAGTGGTGGTAGTAGTTTGTACTGGTACTAGTAACCGTCGTGGTGGTGGTGGTCGTATCATCTCAAAGTTTTGAAAAATCGAAAAACTAGAGAAAAATCGAAAAACTAAATAAATAAAACGATGCATATGTATGTTGGCTATTCCAAATTGATATAAAATGGCTCAAATTAGTGTGAAAGAACAAGATGATATGTCGTTCCAGAAGAAACAAGAATTAAGTTGTGCATGCATCAACTTAGGATCCACCCCAAGTTCAATCAGTTGAAACTGCTGCTCAGGCTCGATCGGGAAGATGAAGAGGACATGACAAAGATATATGTGCGTGCGTGGGCGCGCGCCCGCGCCCGCGTGGATTCAGTTGTTGCTCCTGCCAGTTATTGGAGGTCTGTATTAATTAGATTGATACTTAGTTGCTTCTGCTGTAGTCGGATGACACACAATCTTTAGTTTCTATGTACATCAAGTTTTTAAAAATAATTAAAGATATAAACAACTTAATTAATTTCGAGTGAATTTTCATATGAAAATTTGAATAATTCCTAAATATTTTTCCCACATAAAAAACCAATCAAAAAAGAAAAAGTTAGATATCATAAGATAAATCGAAAGATAATTATAATTATCTGAAGAATATCTTCTTTTGCGCACAAAAAAAAAAATTTATTTGAAGAAAAGAAAAAGAAGAGTCTGGTGGAGAAAAGAAATGGCTCCACTGTATTGCAGAATTGCAATGGGCTACGTGACAACTTCCATGATCACGTACGGACTGTAAACCTAAGCCCAACCGAATCCATTTATATCGCATTTGTACATACATCTGTAACGATTGTACTCTCCTCTCTCTCTCTCTCTCTCTCTCTCGATCTCGACACACATACTCATGCTGACGCCTCGTTCACCGACCTTTCCTTTTCCCAGTTTTCACCAAAAACCGTCATAAATACCTATTAAAACCGCCTGCTCGACGAGGAATGCTCGCTGTTTGCCTTTTAGTCTTCGCCTTCTGTTTTCTTGTCACATTGTGCGCTTTTGTATAAACCACTGGCGCTGCGCTCGAGGTTACCATTGGTTCGGCTTGGTCTTTGGTTTTTGCTTCCTGGATTGAAAAGCGTTTCGGAGTTTTGGGTTCTCTTTGCTTTGCGTGAAAATGGTTAATCCTAGGTGTTATTTGGATATCAGCATTGGAGGAGATATGGAGGGGCGAATAGTGGCGGAGTTGTATAAAGATGTGGTGCCCAAGACTGCGGAGAACTTTAGAGCTCTCTGCACTGGGGAAAAGGGTATTAGCCCTAAATCTGGTCTTCCTCTCCATTACAAGGTCGTTTCTGGTTTAGTGTTCGTCATGTGTAGTGCGTTCTCTTTTTTTCCTTTATGCTTTGTTTGCTATTGATTGCGGATTATTTGTATTTGAGGAATGTATTTGATAAAGAGATTTGAAATGACTAAATTTTGAATATTTGAAATCAGCTATAACAGCAGACATAAACGCTCGATGAATTTAAAACGATGGTTTGATCCATCCAACTTTCTGAAAGAATTGTGATCAACTCTTGTTTCACAGTCGAACATAGTGTTAAATACCTCATCCTTGTTATTAAAAATTATATATTGCTGAAATGACTGCTTTTCGGTTTACCAATTAGTTGGTAAAAATTGGTTATGCATCTTTTCTTTATTGCTGTTATTTATTGATAGATGGAAGCATCCATCTTCCTCTTGGTATCACACAAGTCAGCAGAATTGAAATCTTATAGTGTTCAAATTATCTATTGTCTTGGTAAAATGAATGTATATTTGTCCCAGAATGTCTATTTGTGGACAATGACTAATGAATGATTAATGCATTCATGATTCCCAAAGTTCATGCAGATCCATACAGCACACTTATTTATCACAATTTACTTAAAAAATTTATGTTTCTGTTTCCTTTATTCTTGACCTTTTACCCTGAAAAAAGCTTTTGTGAATTCTTTTCCTTAGGTTGGTTGATGGTATTCTATAAGAAAGCACGTTGTCTATAATTTTAGCCCCTGGAGGTGGTCCAAACAATATTTTAACACTAACAAAGGTGGCCCAGACGATAATTTTATACTTTAATAATGCACACTCTTGTGGGTAATTTGAAGATCGTGGAATAGTTAATATCTGAGCTTTGGATGTAACTGTTGACCGGCTTTACACAAATTATTAACATCCAAAAGAACAACCCAAAACCTACTTAATAAAATATAAAGATGATTGTGTTAGTAGGATTTGAACTGTGACCTCCTACTCCAAAAACAAGTGGGAATATTTCCAGAAGTTCAACTTCATTAAATAATATAATAAAATCTAAATGTTTAATTCAGGGTACGCACTTCAATCGTGTTATCAGAGGTTTAATGGTGCAAGGTGGTGATATATGTTCTGGAAATGGAGTGGACGGTGAATCCATTTATGGGTTAAAATTTGAAGATGAAAATTTTGAGCTCAAACACTCACGGAAAGGGATGTTGTCAATGGCTAATTCAGGGCCAAATAGCAATGGATCTCAATTTTTCATTGTTACAACTCAAGCCACCCATCTTGATGGGAAGCATGTCGTATTTGGAAAGGTGATCAAAGGATTAGGATTGGTTCGGTCAATTGAGTATGTAGCAACCACAGATGATTACCATCCCACTATTGATGTCATAATAGTTGATTGTGGAGAAATTCCTGAGGGGGCCGATGATGGGACAATTAACTTCTTTAAAGATGGTGATGTATATCCTGATTGGCCGGTGGATCTTGATGCAAAACCGGATGACATCTCATGGTTGATAACTGCAGTAGATTCCATCAAAGTCTTAGGAAATGAGTGGTACAAGGTGGTTACATTTGATAATTTTGATCTCCTTCAAGTTTTATTGTCGGTAGCTTGTCATCGTAACTGTAAATTGACCTTTACAGTGCCTGGTATAAATCTCTGACAGTATTTAATTTAATCTTAATTTACTTTTTCTAAATGGTTTATGTTAAGAACACAGCAATTTTTGACGTTTTCATGGGTTATCCAGCTTTATTTTTTCTGCCACGATGTTTTAATTTTCTGCATCTACAGAAGGAAGACTACAAGATGGCCATTAGAAAGTACCGAAAGGCTCTCAAGTATCTGGATTTATGCTGGGAGATGGAGGACATTAATGAAGGTGAATGCAGTGATGTTTATCAACTGAATCTGAGTAACAGGCGCCCTTCATTATCTTATTTCCTGATCCTCGTGTTTCTACAGTGCAGAGTGAGTCTCTGAGAAAAACGAAGTCTCAGATCCTTACAAATAGTTCTGTGAGTTCATATTCTCTTTCCTCATACCCGTACCATTTTCTTTTGTGGATCACCTACCATTATACCTTAAATAACTACCTATTTTTGCATGTTAGTTTCATTTCTTAATGGAAGGTTACGTTTATGATCCCTAGTTGTGGATCGTGTTAGGGGGTTGATGGAATTATGATGAAAGTTGAGGGTCGTTTTGGAGAGAAGTCACGATCTTGTAAATGGTTTGAGGCTTTCCAGCTCAATTATTTATTTTCTTGCAATAACTTACAAAAAAATAGAATCCTTCTCCCTGTCAACCACTAAAAGATCTATAAATTTCTTTACTAACTACTATAGATAAAGTCAAATCTTAACATAAATAGAATAACACAAGGTGAATGTATTGATGTTATTATTCAAAATAAGATAAGATAACAACAAATTCTATCTCTAAATAAAAGATGATAGGGGCATGAACTTTCTATCTTGTTTCTATCTTGTTGTAGGCCCGTGACTGTTGCCTGATCTTTTCTTATGGCATTGTTGTTACCTTTACTTAGTTCCTCTGAAATTGAAAGCACTACCACTGGTTTGACAATCTAACCAATTTTTTAAAAAGGTTGATTGAATAGTTCTCTTTTTCCCTGTATAACATACTTATACTGCAGAAGATCAAGACATGCTGTGCCCTCTATTTTACTTTCGGGGCTAATGATTCGAATCCTTGCTTTAGGTCTGCAAGTTGAAGTTAGGAAATCTTAAAGGAGCATTGCTGGATGCAGACTTTGCAATTCGTGATGGTAAAGATAATGCAAAAGCTTTCTACCGCCAAGGCCAGGTTGGTGCCTGATATTAGATTATTTTTTTTCCACTAACTTGTTTTTTAAATGTCATTCTATGTTCATATGCTTCCTCACAGATTTGTTTTTCCTTTGCTGCCTTTGTTTTAATGTGTTCTTTTAGATTTTCCTCTGTAAGATGATGTTTGCGTTAAACATGTTTCTGCTGTGTTCTATAGGTGTTTGCTTTGTTGATCTTAAATTTTCATATATTTCAAAAGCCATGACCGCCCCCCTTTAATTATAGCTAGGCTCTTCCTATTCCAGTCTGTCCAAATCTTTTATTTCCCCAATAAAAACGAACAAACTCCATCAATTTATGACTTCATATCATCCCTCAGAACCTTTCCATTTCTGTGTCACTGAAAAAAAATTTGATGAAATAAGCAAAGAAAAAATTTGTTCAAATATTTTGAGTCAATTAATCAGTGGTGGTTCCAGTAAGATTAAATTCAGAAACTTGTTTGCTTCATGTTTCTTCTAGTTATTTTATATGGATTCACCTCTTTCTAGAGAAATTATCTCAGTTACCTGAAAGATTTTCCTGCCCGTAAACTGCCATGCACAAATTCTAGTTTTGCTGCTATCTTTTTCAGGTGTATATGGCACTCAACTACATAGATGCAGCTGTTGAAAGTTTTAAGGAAGCATTAAAGTTGGAGCCAAATGATAGTAAGGACCCCATCCCCACCGCCTTTTCTTCTACAAAATTAGGTTAAATTCGTAGATATCGGTGACAATACTTAATGGTAATTTTGTTAGTTTCATATGTGAAATGGCTGTATAATTGAATTGATATTTTTTCTTTATAGGTGGTATAAAAAAAGAGCTTGCTATTGCAAAGAAGAAGGTAGCCACCTTTTCAATTTATATGTACAGTTAAATGATATATGTGATTTAGTAGTTTTAATTTGTAGACATCGTTAACAGATAGCTGATAGACTTGAACAAGAGAGAAGGGCATTCTCGAGAATGTTTCAGTAGAGATTAAGGTGTTTTGTTTTTTCTATTTAGTTTTCATTTTTCTCCTTTTTTTTTTTTTGGTATTCTTGATTCAATCTGATTGACATATTTTTTTGGATTGAAGTACAGGTTACTGATAACATGGTGTGGCTTTAAACTCCTTTGGTCCTGCAACACTGTTTTAAAGAATTGCAAGACAATATGCCACCGTCACTTCACCAAATTTTGCCCAAATGTGTTGCACAGCCAATAGTTTTGTGGTCTAACATTAACTTGTGAGTTATGGATATTTCTGATCGACATCGATCTCTACATTACCGATCATTTGAAATATTTTGGCAACTCACTCCGTACAAAAAAGCATTATATTTGAACAAAAATTGACGATCTTTTTTATTGACTTGGTCACTGGTTTTATTGTTGAATTGCTGTTGTGGATTTCATTTATTTTCTAATGTTGGTTCGATTACTAATTCGTCTTCGTCCTCAAGAGTTAAGGGCAAGGCTCAATTTTCTAGCTTCGATTGAGGCTCAATTTTCATGCTATCAAATTTCTTGCAAATTGATGGAAAATATAGATGTGGGATAATACATAGCTGGAGCTGGGAAAATTGCAGCAACTAGAATGCATGGGAACAGGATGAGCGCGAAAATATCATATCAACCACCCAAATAAATGAAAATGTCCAAAGATTCATTTCAGTTGACAATTTACAATTCATTGATCATCTCAACCACTTCATTTATGTGATATATTCATATGCCTGAAGACAGACTCGACATGCAATGGGTAAATCTCAAGCAATTTAAGATGAAATAGAATCCTTCAAATTAACGGGACCGGGCTTTATTCTCCTCCGACAGCCACTTGGCTAACCGGATAAGAGCTACCTCATTGGTGCCCTCTCCCTGAGCTGGCTCCGTCGTGCCTGTCTCCAGATTAAACCGCGGAACAGGTTTCTTCAAAAAGCTCTTTCCGAGTTGGACAAGGTTATGCAAATTCAAGTTAGTCGAAACATCAAGCAGCGTCGCGTCTCGGTCAATCTATCTTCCTTCTCATCAAAATTCAAAACCCAAAGAAAGAAAGTTATTCGTGTGATCTCATAAAACAGTTGGCTATGATAGAGCATGAAAAATTTTCGATTTTAATACTACCTGTATACGTAGATAATTTTCTTCGTTGCCCAATAATTGGAATAAAGTGAAGATATGAATATCAACCATATCAGAGCTCGCATCCTGAGAAGCTTCGATCAACGGGTGCCTCCTTCGTTGTATATCCAACCAAGCACTCCCCAATTGGCAGCTTCCCTTGCCTTGTACTTAGGTCCAATAGATTGGGCTATTCCCATATAGGACCAGTAGCTTCTTGCCGTCCAGTGCATGTTCTAAGCCCATCGACATTTCTTTGGAAATGCGTGCTACAGCCGCAAGTGCCCGCGTTCAGCTCAGTTGAATATGCATGTTTATTTAAATTATCTTAAGCTAGAATTCACGTTTTGGTTACACTCAACGGATTGTTTGCAGAGGTACCCAAGCACACATCTGATAATAAAGCATTCTTGGAAACATCTGTTTTTCCTTGTCAAAATATCAATGAAACTGACGTAATTCCAACTTTAAGTTTTTAGTAACAGAATTTCCATCACATTGAAGCGTTAATTGTTTTTCTTTATTAACGTACATTTTTCTACAAGTATGCTCAACAAGTAGAATTGATACCTTGGTCAAACTACTGATCAGAAAAGATGCATTGGTTTTCCTTTTGAACCAAGTGAACCATCTTTGTTTCCACAAAGTGGTAGGTGCCAAAATTACCATTCTTGAACTCAGAAGAATTGTATAGGATCTTGAACCCGATTCGACGTATTTTTGCCAGTACAGTGATCTTAAACTTCTCTCTTCATCAAGCTTTTAGCATGTCTTTCCAGACTTCCAGTAGCAGTATGGGATAGGATTAGAAGGGAGCCTGCAGCAGTGTCATCATTTAATCTGGTGACATAGGAGGATAGATCATTCTGATTCTCGACAAAATCTTTGTATAATCCAGGCAATTTATACCATCGGGCACAAACTTCTCACCTCAATTATAGAGCATTAGAGTCACAAGGGAAGAAGGAAGAGTTACCTCTGTCAATGAACCAGTAAAAAGGATTTCATTTGCATTTATTTAACGAGCAATTCTTTCCCTGGTTAGTACAGGTGAAAGTAAACAAAAATGAGCTATGCAATTCATCATTATACAAGGAATAACTTGTGTTGACTAAATTAAGACAAACCTCATATCTCATCTCCTTTTCACAATAGCCAGCTCCGGATGACACCATTAGTGATCGGAAATCTAAATAAATGTCAATCAGGAATACAACCACCAACAAAGCTTGGTGTCCCGTGCTAAAATAGGTGCAGGCCCACAATGAATCGGCGAGAATAGCATTTAATTCAAGATTAAGAGCAATCATATCAACTAAGTGATGAATAATGCAACATAGGAATATCAAAATACCGAAGGTTCAAATCATGAAAATTTTATGAAGTCCAGAAACAGTATATTCATTGTTATTGAAATTCCATATACCCGATATGACACTGGCAAATATCGGATATCACAAGTGAAGAAACAAAGGGAACTAATAAACAAGGCGGGAACTGGGTTTGGTTGTAGTCGAGTTGGGGAGAAAATTGAAATTGAAATCAACCGGAATATGGAACAGAGGCCAGACAATCTAACTACACAAACACAAAGACAAAAACCATATAAGCTTAAAAATAAACCATCAATACATTGATGTTTTCATTATTATGCAAAAAAAATATGGGAGAATCATTCACAAAAACTTTGCAGTTACGAAAATAATAAAACTTTTGTTGACTTGAATTAAGGTTGCTCACATGCATAATGACTGAACCAATACTCGAAGATGGCTTGAAGCACATACATGGATGCCAAGTTTTATATGAAACAATAGAAGCCTCCCAAAAAATGAAACAAAACAAGTACGAAACAGGTTTTTAAACTGATGCAACAATTGATTTTTCATCACCAATGGCCATGAACGACCAAGTACCACCTGAAATACTGTAGAACTGTAAAACCACACGGAATCATCAACTTTTAGTGTTATTCTTTACTAGGATGTTGTTAAACTTTATACTCAGGTTCCTTCCGCCAAAATTGCTTAGTCAAATAAATTAAAAAAAAAAACAGTAAAATAGAACGATTGCTTATTCATAACTTGCTAATTCATTACCCTCCATCTTGGAATTTACAGGGTTTAAAAGAGAGTTTGTGAAGAGGGTTGGTGGGTCTCTCACAAAGAAGCTCTCAGAGTTACTTTCTATAGCGCGGGGACACTTACTAGGGGAATCATTGGGCGAGTGGGTAAAGGGAAGTTCAAACAGATGATCCCCCCATATATCATAAGTAAATTTTTCCTCAAGACCTGCCTTCTCCTCTACACTGATCTCTTTCTTGAACAAGGTCTTCTCTTCGTGCTCACCAGATTTCTGGTTTTGAAGTTTGGATCCAGGTGCCCGGGCATGAGGAGCAATTCTCGATGTTGAAGCCAAATATGGAGACTGACATGCCCAGGTTGGGGCAGCTCTCCAAGCACTAGGAAACGTTGCAGAAGGCAATAGAACAGCCCTGGAAGCCACATTCCTAGTCAAACTCGGCCTTTCTAGAGGGGAGCAGCCCAGATTTTTGTTCCCGCATTTTGAAGAAACCTCAATTTCCAGAAGATTGACCATAGAGGGAGTATCAGAGATTTCTTCATCATCACATTTCTGGTCAGGTGTCTGAGAAAATGGGTTTCTATTCTCCACAAATTGTTCCCCATCAGGAGACACTAGACAGGATCGTTTAGGAATTATGGATGAAACAGGAGACAAAGGAGATGAAGGGGTAGAATTGCCACTCTGACTGCTTGATAACTCAAAAAGTCCGATAGTAGAACTCTTTTTCTTTTTCCGCCTCCTTACCTTTTCTTTCGCAATGATAACCCTCAGGTTTCTTGAGTCAGTTGCATCTTGCGCATCAGAATTCACAACACATAAAGATTTTGACAGTCCTGACGCTAATCTGAACTCTGGTTGAGCACCCAACAGAGTGTTATTTTTCATCTGATATTTTGCAGCAGGATCATCATGCCCTTTGCCAGAGATATTACAATCAAGAGATTTACCAGAAGATTCCAAGGTCAATGCTTCCTCTTTTTCAAATGATCGTTCTACGACATTCATAGTGGAAGAGGATTTTTTTCCACTTTTAATTTCATGAGAAAAAAAGGCAGTAAAACAGGGAAGAAGGAGACTGACCAGCAAAAACGACAAGGTGGCAGCAACAAGGACCACAACCACAGCTTTCTTGACAAGTATCCAGAACATCGATCTTTTGCAGAAGTCCATCATGTACATTGGTAAACTTGCTTTCATAGGTATCACAAGAATCCCAGTAGCCAAAACCAGCTCAAGGTTCCTCTGTATTCTGGCCGAGGAAAAATCAGTCTGGTAAGATAGTTGAAGCATCATAGATTCTCCAGGTTGAAGAGAAAAACCTTTACAATTACGTACTCTAAACCCATCCAAACCACATTTTGAACCTGAAACATCAATTCGTATAACCTCCATAGAAAGATCACCCGAGTTCTTGGCATAGACCTCTTTTGTCAGGGGCTGGTAGCAGGAAGAACTTTTCTCCGTAGAGGCAAAAGACGAAAAATTTAGTTTAGTTGGCAATTTTAGTTTAAATTCTAAACCTTGCACAGGTTCAGATTCCTCCAGCAACACCATTGAGAGTGAACCTCCAAATCCTTGCAGCGAAATCCACTCTACACCAGAGAGATTGTTTCTAACCAAAGCTGAACTTCTCCACTCACATCGATTGGACGGTTGAAAAAGAATTGGACCAAAAAATGCACTACCATGAGGATGAATAAGCGCCTCAGTTATTGCATTGTCTGCCAACGAGAACCCATACCTTATTGGTGAAGATAATTTATCGCTCAGAAAAGTCTTAGATGAAGAAGGTATTAAAAGCAACTCCGATGTCCTGCACTTATCAATGACTTCCCCAGAATTTAAAATAAGTTGCATAGCAATTGGTTGTTGGCTCGGGTTTTTAACAGCAATCCACTGGGAGCAATAATTTCCAACATGAACCATTGGAAATAGTAATTCATTATCATCAAGAACAGACATAAAATTTGCAGTGGCTTGCAATTTCCAATTCCTCAGAACAAATTCTTCCGCTTCACTTGAATACATGGCCTTCAAATAATTATTAGCACAATTCAAGGTTACTCACAAAACAACTTGAAATAAGTTTTATTAAACTCGAAAGATCATTGAAGCAACAAAACAAGTGATATTTTCAGTACATATTATTAATTAAAACCAGAAAAAAGGCATAAAGCACAAAAAAGATATTGTCGCGACTCGCGAACATGCAGGTATCGCATTTTGGAACTAAATCGCAGCAGTTTTTTTCTGGCCATCACAGTGGTGTGGTCGACTAAGTAATGTGGTATGTTAAAAGCCTGAACCTTTGCATTATTTAAGAGACCAGATCCAGCAATCTGTTCTCTCTGCTTCAAGTATTGAAATCTGGACATCATTATGATTTGCAGAACGACACTGAATTGCAATTCAATACCTCATGAAATGTGGTACGCCAAGGGTAAGCAATCATGTTTTTTCGATTTTTTAGTTCATCAAAAGTATAAATGTATGTTTTTGCTCCATTAAGGTAGAACACATGCAACTACCAACCATAGCCAGCGAACAAGAAAAGTTCAGGCACTCAATGAAGCAACAAGAGACCAAAATACCAATTCAAAGATTAAAGAAGAGTCATGGAAAAATCACACGCTAATCCAAGAAATTTGTTTCAAGGAACAAACAAGAGGCAGAATCTCTTTACCTTAGTCTCAGAAGGTGTCTGAATGCTGCTTCTGTAAGATGTTTGTCCTCCTTTGATATAAACAATATTGTTGATTTTTTGTGCATATCCCACAGAAGAATCTAACTCCTTATCTTTGGAGCAGATATTGATTACATCTATGCAAGGTATTTCTATCTGAGAAATTCTAGAGTCATTTATCCATACAATTAATTTGCAGTCCAAGTCTGCTCGGGGTGTTCCTATATGAGTGTAATTGAGAATAGCCACTTGTGTGGTGGACCGAGGAAAAAGTAAGAGTCCTTCAACTGACTTGATTTCAAAAGTATTTGTACCATCTCCGGCTTCGCTGACCTTGATCGCATTCAATAGATATGGATGATTGTTTCTCACTGCCAGGGCAAAGGTACTAGATCCATTTGATCTGCATGGAACTAAGGTCTCTAGAAAAACAGAAACATTGCCTGTATCCATAGCTGAGTGTGGACTCAGTTCCACATCAAGGGGTATCATAAGAGTATCAATCCTATTTGTAGATGATCTCAACAACAAACAGAAAGCACCACCAACTTTTCCTTCAAAACGTTGTGAAAAGTCTAATTCCATGACAGCCTCGGTTTTTTGAGGAGCAATCTCCCAATTCTTGCGTGGCCTCATGGAAATGTGTGGTGAGCCAACTACGCCACTTTCCACATCCAACCAATCTTTAGCACTCAATATATTGTAGTCACTTGTATCCTCCACAGTGTGAATGCGGCAAACAGCTTTTGATGAACCTGAAGTATTTCCCGAAGAAACAGATATCCAAGCATTTATCTCCTCCACATAGAGAGTTTCATTGAAAGGATTAAACAAAGACAGATTCTTTCTCCACCTTCCAATGGAGGAAACATTAAGATCAATCAAAGGCTTTATCAAATAAGGTGACTCAACAGCAAAGCCTTTAGCATGAACAAGGAAACCACCAATACTTGTCTGTAAAACCAGTTGGGATGATGATAATCCCAACTTTGTGGGGAAAAAAATAAAGCATATTGACGCAACCTCCCCTGGGGCCAATAATGTTTCACTAAAATTGCAAGGATAAAAATGCAAGTTGCTACTATAAGGGTGATAGATACTTAAATTTCTGTCATCATCTATATTCTTCACTGTTAAAAACGCTAAGGAAGGATGATACATATTCTTACGTCCCCAATCCAGCAGCGAAGGATTTATTTCCACAGGAGGGGTAGACAAGTCATCCAAAGAGTCATATTTCACAGTATCAACATTTTTCCCTGATTTTGATATGAGAGTTTTATAGTCAGATGATGGCCTTGTGCAAGAGGAAATTTCTGTTTGTCGTTCAAAACCATCTTCCTGCTGCAAAGAACACAAAATGGTTCTCCCATCCGATAACTGGAAGATATTACGGTCAAGTGACCTACTTATGCTGCTACCTACTTGCTTCAGTCCACAGGAAAAATCCCCAGAATCATCTAACACTTCTAATTTAGAATCAATTTCATCAAACAAAACCCCAGACAACGTTGACGGGAAACAGAAAGAATTCAAAGGCAGGCATATGTTTTCAAGACCACGTTGCTGCACAGCACTACTCAAAACCATTTCTGAACTATTATAACCACCAAATACATCAGGATAGCTTGTATCGAAATTGGCTCCATAGGACCTACACGTCTCAGTATCCAACTGATTTGACGCTTCGGTTACAGGGTAACGCTTGCAAGTTACAAGAGCCAACACAGAACACAACAGAACCACCGCACAGCATAGATTCTTGGCAAAGTGAACCACGTTCCTGGATAGAAAATCGTTATTAAAATGTCCATTTGAAGAAATCCTCAATGATTTAAACAATGGAAACGAAAAATAAAAATAAACGAAGTTAGGAGGAAAAGAAATTCAGGGAGGTTTTTTCAAGAAAATCGTCTCAGAAGGAAGACAGAACTTGTAAGGTTACTAACTCGTTTATGAACTAAAAGACTATGGCCAAAAACTTTCAATGACTAACAACAAATATTCATATTTTCGCGAGATACCAAACAAACCCATCACCAAAAAAACAAGAGTTCTTCGAACGAAAGGCAGTAATAGAAGAAAAACTTCAGATTTTCAAAAAAAAAACAAAAATTCATAACCTCGAAGCGAGATACCAAACAAACCCATCATTATTAATCTGGCTTTGACTAGATTGGTTAGAATCTCAACAAATTAATAAATACTCCCCAAAAAAGAATAAACCAAAAATTATAACCTCGAAGCGAAACCAATCACACGTCACTTTAGCTACAGCATAACATCAGGAGTTCAGGACAATCAACCCAATGACACGGTTGGAAAGCTATACTTTGTTCACAAGACCCGCAAAGTCTCACCTTTAAACACCAGCTCCAAAAAAACATTTTTGACTTTAAAAAATCAAACTTCACGCAGGATTAAAAACAAACGCTCTTAACGGTCTGATTATCAAAGATATTCCCAGAAAACAGCGAAAGAAAAAAGCCAGCACAAAACAGAAAAAAGAAAAACAAAAATGAATGAGTTTACCGGAGGCATAACATGGAGAAGAGCCTCAGTATGAGACCTTCGATAATTAGGGTTTGAGACACCATTCTCAAAGCAAGGCTACACCATCTATACGATAATCAAAAAACATATATCAAAACTCCAAGAATTTGAACTTTAGGCCTCTTCATATTCAGCTCAAAAAAAAAAAAAAAGTGGGTGCTGATGAAACCGGGGTGAATGGCTTGATGAACTTGAAAATAATATAACAATAAAACAAACCCCACATCTTCTGAATTTATTCTTTTTTACCCCACATCTTCTGAATTTATTCTTTTTTGCCCCTTCAGTTTTGGTTATTACGAGGCAAGGTACATTGAAGGGAAGTACAAGGCTATGATAATGACAGTGTATTCTCAAATGTACATAGTTTTTGCCGAGTCTATTCATTTATGGACTAATTTCAAAGTTCACGTGGACTCCGATCGAAGATTAATTACTATATAGATATTTTACTTAATATAAAATTTTTGATAAAAATATAAACGGTGGAGCTAAACTTTGATAAGATTGTGATTTTAACTTAACTTAATTCTAAAAACTAGTTATTATACTTGAGTTATATCTAAGTCTCAATATTAACAGTTGGTTATTTTATTTTTTATCGATAAAATTAAATAACTTACAATTTTGAATGAAACGGTGTAGAATTCTTATATTTATCAATATATAATATAATAGTCGTTAAGATTGAGATTTAGATCTAATTCAATCTTAAAAGCTAGCTCAAGAGAAGAAGATTGTCCAAATCTATATATACAACTCTCAGGTATTTTATTTAACCGATATATGACCACCAATAATAGTATTGAGATGAACTTGGAATGCCTTGTTTTGAAACGGTGGGCCGTGCATGAAATATTCTTCCGGCACATAACTATTTTATGATCGCCCAATTGACACACAATTGTATTCAATTTTATCGAGAAGGAATAAGTGATTTCGGCCATATTCTATTTATCCGCCGTTCTTTAAAGTCTAAGATAATAGGAATATATTATATCCATTAATAATCTACGTACCATCTCGACTTTGTTGGTAGATTTAACGTTACCAAAGCATTGATGAAAACTAATATTGTTATTTTTTAAAAAATTTATAACAATAAAACTAGCGGTCGTTACTCTTTAATGAGCATTAAGAAACTCTCAAACTAACATAATATCGAATCACACTAATTAGATATACTGTGATTGACAAATTGTTATTTTTTAATTGACAATTATGATTGTTGTGCTAGCTACAACACATCGTATATTAATTGTCATTGTCCTAACTTTGTAATGAGATATGATTTAATTATTATACTAAAAAATGTGTAGGCGTCTATGTTTTATTATTATAAGTGTCATTTTGCCACTTGACGCCTGACGGGTACACCAACTTGGGGCACAAATGAATATTATTCTTATTACTATTAAAAATAAATAGAAAGCAGCTTTTAGAAGACATATTTCCATTTCTTCTGCCCTAAATTCGTGATAATTCATGTTGTTATTTTGTACCCAAAAAAAAAAAACAATCTACATTCGATGTATCAAGCTTTGAATATATAGTGGATGAAGTTATAACACTTTTAAGTTGAATCTTGATGTTGATGAAATTGGATAAAATTAGTACGTGTTATTAATATTATAATCATTGTTATTTTTTCTCATAAGTTATTCTAGGCCGGTTATCATATAAATCCGAGATAAAAGTCTAATTTAATTCATCTTTTTCATACGAATGATAAGATATTAAATGATTATATATATTCATTTTATCTAAATTCTCACTTAAACTCTACCACCTTTTTTTTTATAATGTAATAATTTATTATTACTAGTTCATAATCTATCCACGAATGAAACGGCGAAAATTGGTTTCCTATGGGTAATGGGTCATATGTATTAACCAATTGCATGATTATGCAACCCTAAGATGAATTCCTTAGTTAGCATCATCTCCTAATAATTTTTAAAAAAAAAATAAACTGACAGCATAATGATAATTTTTTAAGAACATTGTATGGTGATTAACGTGTTTGCAAACTAGCATGGTGCACGCTTTCTTCAGACATGGTTTTATTTATTCGGTAACAGACAAGATACTTTGGCATGTCACATGTTTGTGGACTGAGACAGATCTTGTTTAGATCGGTCATTGGCCGTAGCTTATCAATAATTTTTATTATTATTATGTAAGTTTTTCCAAGCTCGGCTTACCTTCTTGATATTACATTAAGTTCAAGACTCTCACAACTCTAATTCTTAGTTTCGTCCCCATTTGTAGGATTTCTGTGTATTTGATACGTCATGTATTTAAAAAATATGAGTGACTTTTTTTTTAATTTTTCAAAAACATAGAAAGGACCGATATTTATAAATCGCGGAGTACCACAGAATAGATAACGACAGGAAAGGGAAAAATAGATGCACTCAGTGGTCGGCCACCAATGCTAAACGTCAAAAACTTAGGCGGCCCCTCGCGAATAATATAATTATTATATAAAATTCAATTCCACTAAAATAAAGTATATCAACATTTTTTTTTTTGGAGAAATTAAACATTAATTTCCAAAAATTGCAATTCGAATTATGAATTAAATCGGTTTGCTTTATTAATAGTTAATGGGATTGAGAAAATTCTAAAGAATCACAAATTTTGGATGAATTCAGCGAGCAATTAAACTCAAAATAACAATCCGCAAGTACATATGACAACGATTCCTTGTCTAATTAATTCTCAAAATGAGCAATTTCGACTTGTATGCCACGATTCATTCGTAGCTCGTTATTAATTAATATAATATTATTTATCATCACATGATAAATATAATATAAAGTATAATAAACCCAAAGGATTGTCGCCCGACTCGATGCATTTATTTTTTTAAAAAAATAATAAAACAATTAATTAATATTTATTGATAATTAGGTTATTAAAGAAATACTCGAATCCTTCGGCCAATCACAATACAGATACCATTTGTCATAAATTAATCTGGACAAAATATTCGATTTCTGTGAGGCCAGCTTCCCAGTAAGTCAACGTAGTAGTTATTTTATTTCATTTTAGTGAAATAAAAGTCAACAGTTTATGTTTCCAATTTCTACTAAGTAATTCAGTCGTGCTGACGTAAGCAAACCAAATAATTTGCTAGGCATCGACAAAGTCATTGGATCATAGAAAGTTACCTCACCTAATAAATGAAATTTATAATTGCATGTGTATCCAATAATACAAACGCATTATATGTCAGTATATTTAATATTTATTATAGGTAAAATATACATCTCTTTTTTAATTAAAGTGGAACACATCTGTATGATACGTTATATCTATGAAGAGTGGGTCTCATGTGAGACCGTCTCACGGATCTTAATCTGTGAGACGAGTTAACTCTATTCATATTCACAATAAAAAGTAATACTTTTAGCATAAAAAGTAATATTTTTTAATGGATAACCCAAATAAGAGATCTGTCTCACAAATACGACCCATGAGACCGTCTCACACAAGTTTTTGTCATCTCTAAAAGCTTTTTTTTCTTTTTAAAATAATCTTTCTGAAGATCTTTTTGTTTACAAGAACATTTCGAATTTACTCTTTTTGCTGATCACGAGCTAGGTAGCACTATTACGAATCACATATATAGTACGATGCTAATGAAAATTCAGTCTGTAATTTTGGTTTTATATATTTGTTTCTTTCTGATTTTGGTACTACATTTTGTTCAATTTCAGTCTTAGTTATAAGTTTTCAATCGTTAATTTTTTTTAATAATTTTAGTCTTTTTAATTAGAATAAATGATGTGACACTACATACGTTAACGTCATGACAGAGGTACAAATGCACCACATCTGCATCACGTCAAAAATAAAAGACTACAATTGTAAAAATAACGAACAAAGATTGAAATTTGACAAAATATATGATATATAATTGCAGTTTGCGAGTAGCACATAAGAATGTTTTTGTTACTGGACGGACTTTATGCAGAAACCTAAATCACTCTTTGGTCAGGCCCATCACCCACCCAATAACGAGGAAACCCAACACTACCTTTGTCTTCTATTCAAGACTGTTGCATTTTTCAACATAAAAATTTATATTCTATGTTTTCATCACGCCATATTATTATATACTATGCTGAAACAAAATATGTCATGTTTCAAATTTCTAATTAATTATTTACAAAGTGCATCACAAGTTCATGTATTTTTACAAAACATAATGTGTTGAATCAGAAATATTTTATTTTTCAAAGTACGTAATATCATTCATAAAACTAACCTATTGAAACTTGAATCTAAAACACTGGATCTCTCCAACCAAAAACCATCCGGGTCAACAATTAAACTACATATATGCAAAGTTTTAAGTGCAAATCTTTTAACATCGATCCAAACTCAGGTACCCATTGATATCGTTTGTTCAAGAAATTCGAGATCACAGCGAAGGATAGGATCAATAGTTTTATATTTTATTGCATACTTGATATAGTCAATAATTTCATATACGTTAATAATAAAAGAATACCAAACATAGCAGCAGCAGCAAAAATAATAAAAGAACTCAAATGCTAGGGATACTTATCTTCCTTTCAATTAGTTAAGCTATATATAAAATTTGATTAATATGGGGAAACTTTTTGATGTCATTTTTGAGGACAAACGATTTTTGAAAAAAAAAAAAAACAATTATTGCACGGACTCAAAAAATTAAGTACTTGAATAACAATGATAGTTTCATGAGTTGGCCACCAAAATTACAGTTCAAGCACTTGAATAGGACCACTTTCTCATTTAGGAAAGCAAACAAGAAAAGAAAAGAACTTGAAAATGACCCATATATTTTATTCTGTAAAATTAAATAAAAAGATCTCGTGCGTCATAAAGAATCCATTTATTTTCCAGCATGTCCTATGCCCGGACTGTGACCCGGCGCCGTTGGTCTCAAATCATCCATTTTTGCGCTCAAATCCCGTGGCGTAAAATCCCTTGATAAACCTTTACTATGTCCCCTCGAGATCTCATGCTTATTTTTCCCATGCATGTTTCCTGCAGCTTTTTTAACTTGTCGTTGGATCTGATTCAGCCCTCTGGCGGGTGTGTTATACCCAGAATCAAGTGCTGAACACAATATCACAAGTATACAAATCATGGCCGCAGTTGCCTGCAACACAAACCTCACTTTCATTGCCATGGCTAGGCTATACTTGCTTACTTTGTGATTAAAAGGCTTTACACTCGATCGCTCTATCTTATTTATACTACAAGTATGTAGCGTATGTGCATTAGAAAGTGTAAATCTATTCTGTGAGTGGTGTTCATGCACCCTGAGGAACTGAGGAGACCATTTGATATATATATATATACACAAAATATATGAAGTGAGATATTGTTATATGAAATAAGATTTTTGTGGTTATAAGTATGATCGATTATAAGGACTAAACTTTTATATATCTAGGGCAAAAAAAATCATCTTACTCCCAGGGGCGGAGCCACCTTTGGGCTAGGGTAAGCTCCAACCCCACCTACTTTTTTATATCAAAAAAAAATGTTAGTAATTTTAAATTTTATATTTTTTCAGCCCATATTAAAATTAAAACAGATTTTTTAAAAGTTTTATTTTTTAATTTTTTAGTCTCATGTTTAAAAATTAAAAATAAAATAATTCTCATAAATCATAACTCATTACTGTTTATGAGTTGTTTATTGTCGTATGCTATGAAATTATGCAACTTTGAGAAAAAAAATTCAACGACTCTAAAATTATATTGAATATTTAGATGTGATTATTCAAGTTGCAATAATATTATCTTATGATGTATATGAATTTTGAAATTTGAATTTTTACCCTAAAAATCTATTGTTGCATATTTTCGGAATAATAATCAATTGGTTGAAATGTATAATGATTATTGATGTGCAATTATTATTGGACTTGTTTTGTGATTTTTCAATTTATAATAACCGAAAATTGATTAAGTATGAAATTTGAAAAATAATTCTTTGTTATAAAATTTTGAGAATATTGAATTTTTCTAGTTAAGTAACTAAGAGAATGAAGAAAATAAAACTGTCAAGTTATTTTTAAACCAAAGAACATATATCAAAAAATAACGGGCAAACATCAATTACAGTCTATGAGTGAATAAAATATCGATTTCAACCAAAATAATAGATCGAAATGAATTAATTTCAAANAAAAATTCTAGAATTTCGGTTGATTGTGTTACTGATCGAAATAATCGATTTTTTCGATTTGGTTTGTTAGGTTTTCGCAGTAAAGTTCGGTTGGTTCGGTTTGTTAGAAAAAAGTTCAGTTAAGTCGATTTTAGAATATTCGGTTCAATTTTAACTGAATCTATTATCGTTTNAAATTAAATAAATAAAATTTAAATTTATTTAATCTAATTTTTATATTGCAATTTTTATTTAAAACACGATTATTTTAAAAAAAAAATTCTAGAATTTCGGTTGATTGTGTTACTGATCGAAATAATCGATTTTTTCGATTTGGTTTGTTAGGTTTTCGCAGTAAAGTTCGGTTGGTTCGGTTTGTTAGAAAAAAGTTCAGTTAAGTCGATTTTAGAATATTCGGTTCAATTTTAACTGAATCTATTATCGTTTAACACATGATGGAGCCAGCCTCAGGTATTTAAGAATCCTGGCTCCGCCCCAGCTTACTCCTGTCATATCGACTTTTGTTTAATATCGTAAATAAATCAAAACACAAAATATGTGCAAATATATATTATGTTACACACATACGTGCATGATCGGTCGCTAGTATATATCTATCCGTCACACTTAGTTTAACATCGGACGATTTAACTATCATAACAGCACTTAAAAGTTAGACTCGTTTCACTTGATTGAAGTCTTTAATTAAATTATTACTTAACTTCACATATAATTAAGATATACTAATTATAAGGAAGAATCTCAAAAGTTCAACAATCATTAATTTCAAGTGCCCGAAATTAATATATTATATAAAGCAAAAATAACAAATGGTGTATCTTTCTTTTTTTAAGGACGACTCAAATCACATACCGTACGCAGTGGTCACCTGCTTCCAACTAGCCTTTTTTTTTTAGTTTTACAAGAAAATTAAAAATCAACCCCACGAATTCATGTCTCCATGTGAGACGAACCCAAAAATTATTATCTAAAGAAAACCCACAATACTGAATGAAATGATTATGTTTTTAATTGATTTAAAATCTAAAATGGGAATCAAAGTGGCTTAAAATGGCCAAAAATTAATAAATTAACTAACTTAACTACCGAGAACGTGGTTACCTTTTTTGTTTTATTCAAAATTTTTGTTTTGGTATTGGGTTTATAGCAGCTTTTTGATCCCTAAGTTAAGAGAAGATGGACCTTTTTTATCCCACTACGTTCACTTATAATTGAATAGTCAAAGATTATGAAGATAAATACATACACATAAATTAATTGAACATTCATCTTCTATCTATAGATCAGGGTCACTACTATTAGAAATTTTTTAGAAAAATAACATTGTTCAAACTGAATTGTGAAAAATAACCATCTCTTAGTTTATTTGAGTATTTTTCAAATAAACTTCGAAGGGTTAGTTTTTTTAAAAAAGTTTCATCAAGGTTATTTTGCTAATTAATTATCTTGTTTTTATTAACTATTTTGGTATGATGACGATTGAAAAGAATATTATAACATGTCTTAAATTTAAAATAAAATACTAATATTTAAATAATTATTTGGATTGTTTACGGGTCACTTCTCTATATCTCGTACAAAATAATTATATTTTTAGGGGGAGTTGAGTATTTAATTTTATCTATATATATTTTCTGATCAGAATAATCCAAAACATAAATTATATAAAGTTATACTAAGGGAGTTTCAATCGATTCCTTCTTCATAGGATTTTTCGTCCTTCAAGATGTGTTAAATTAAGGAAGATATATATTAATCGAGTTCTTCGTAGGTAATCGTTTCCATTGTCTGACCTTGATGTTATGTACTTTAATTAAATTGTTACATCCATGCATGCATGTATTACATTTAAAACATCATTTTTTTTCCATTTTTAACACCTTGATTTTCGATTTTTTTTTAAAAAGCCTATGGATTAGAGGGTTTAAGCAATAACTTTAACCAGACAAGGTTTTTTACTCATTAAAAACTTATTTGGGTGCTTAGGTTTTAGTTCCTTATAAATTTTTCACGAGATCGCTTTCAGCAACGAATATGACTTTTTTATATCAGGGCTTCGACGAATTCGGAAAAGCCATGTTAATTATGATTTTTACAATTTATCCATATGTATGACTAATACAGATAACACGAAAAACACAGGTATACCCACTGTTGGGATGCAACCAAAGTCCCACATCGGAAGATCTAGAGAAAGATAATGGGTTAATAAAGATGGAATGATATCTCCATTGGTATGAGGCCTTTTGGGTGGTTCCAAAAGCAAAACCATGAGGGTTAAAACCCAAAGTGGACAATATCATACCAGTGTGGAGATATCCGGATTCCATTGGTCCTAACAAGTGACGCCTTCTGTGGGAACACGTTGGGAAGAATGGGTTCGTTGAAATTCGACATCGAGAAATTCTCTGGGAAAAACGACTTCGGCTTGTGGAGGATCAAGATGCGTGCGATCTTGGTACAACAAGGACTGATCGAAGCGTTGAACGGTGAAGCGAACATGTCAACAACACTGAAGGATACAGAAAAGGCATCAATCTTGGAGAAGGCTCACAGTGCAATAATCCTTAGCCTTGGGGATAAAGTTCTTCGAGAAGTCTCGAAGGAGAAGACGGCAGAAGCAATGTGGAACAAGTTGGAGAAGCTGCATATGACAAAGTCCCTGGCCAATCGTTTATATATGAACCAACGGCTGTACTCGTTCAAGATCAAAGAGAATAAAAGTATCTTGGATCAAATTGACGAGTTCAACAAAATCTTGGACGATTTGGACAACATTGAAATTAAACTTGAGGAAGAAGATAAAGCTCTGTTTCTGTTGAATTCCCTTCCACATCCGTATGAAAATTTCAAAGAAGCAATGTTGTATGGAAGGGAAAGATCAATCTCGCTGGAAGAAGTTCTATCAGCAATCCAAGCAAAAGAACTTCAGAAGTGGCACCAGAACTCAACTGAATCTCAAGGAGAAATGCTCCATGTTCGAGGTAGGTCAGAGAAAAGAACACAAAAGGGGCCAAGAAACAGACCCCGATCGAAGAGCCAACCTAGACTCAAGTGCTTCAATTGCCATCGAGAAGGACACTTTAAGAGGAATTGTCCTGACAAGAATAGGAAGCCACAAGAAAGATCTAACACAAATGGTGAGGCTGCCATAGCATCAGATGGCTATGAATCAGCAGAAGCCCTCATGATCTCGAATCAAGTTCCCAACACTGACTGGATTCTTGATTCAGGATGTACTTTCCATATGTGTCCTACAAAATCATGGTTCGAAAACTTGATTGAGGCAGATGAAGGGCTTGTGCTACTGGGAAACAACAAACCATGTAGAATAAAAGGCTCAGGTTCCATCAGATTAAGGATGTACGATGGGCAAGATAGGATTCTAACTCAAGTAAGGTATGTTCCCGAATTGAAAAGAAATCTAATATCTCTCGGAACACTTGACAGTGATGGTCTCACGTTCAAATCTGAGAATGGAACTATGAAAGTAATGAAGGGATCTCTAGCTGTCATGAAAGCTATCAAGAAAAACTCCCTGTATGTATTACAAGGAAACACGGTTGTTGGAGGAGCTGCTATGGCACAACAGACAGCAAACAAAGCTAGCCTTTGGCACCTAAGGCTAGGCCACGTGGGTGAAAAGGGACTGATGCAATTGTCCAAGGAAAATCTATTGTGCGGAGATGAAATTCAAGGCTTGGAATTCTGTGAGAATTGCGTACTAGGAAAAGCTAAGAAAGTTCAGTTTGGCCAAGGGAAACACACGACAACCAGGCCCTTAGAATATGTCCATTCGGACCTTTGGGGGCCATCAAAAACAGCAACGCATGGGGGAGGAAGGTACTTCATGTCCATAGTAGATGATTATACAAGGAGACTTTGGGTGTACGTATTAAAGACAAAGGATGAAGCTGCCATGAAATTTAAAGAATGGTTACAAGCTACTGAAAACAAAATGGACCTAAAGCTTAAGCATCTTCGAACAGATAATGGGCTGGAGTTTTTCTCAGAAACATTTAAGGAGATATGCAGATTGAAGGGGATTACTAGACACAGAACAGTTGCTGGTAATCCACAACAAAACGGGGTAGCAGAAAGAATGAATCGCACTTTGCTAGAACGTGTCAGATGCATGATTGTAAGTGCAGGACTTCCAAAATCATTTTGGGGAGAAGCTATTCATACAGCTTGTTATCTAATCAATCGCTGTCCCTCAAGTGCAATCAATTTTAAAACACCAATGGAACTTTGGACAGGGGCTCCAGCACAATACTCACATCTTCGAGTATTTGGCTGTCTAGGATATGCTCATGTAAAACAAGACAAACTTGATGCAAGGGCCTTGAGATGTATCTTTATAGGTTATCCAGATGGAGTCAAAGGATATAAGGTATGGAATTTAGAAGCCACTGGACCGAGATGCTTCAATACAAGGGATATCATTTTTGATGAAAGCAAGATGGGATATAAACTGAAAATTGAGTATACTGCCATGGATAAAGGCCAACATGAAACACAAATTGAGGTGGAGACCAACAATAACTTTCCTCAAAAAGAAGCTGATGGTCTCGTTGAAACTCAGATACAGACAGCAGAAAATGATCCACCAAACCATGAACTTCAAACTTATACCTTAGCCAAAGACAGAACAAGAAGAGAAGTGAGACCCCCACAAAGATATGCTCATGCGGACCTGACATGGTATGCTCTCACTGTAGCTGAAAAGGTGGAGTTTTCTGAGCCATCAAACTATGAAGAAGCTGTCACATGCAAAGACAAAGAAAATTGGCAAGCTGCCATGGATGAAGAAATAAATTCTCTCATGAAAAACAACACATGGCAGCTAGTAGATAGACCAAAGGGACAAAGAGTACTTGGGTGTAAATGGATATACAAACTAAAGGAAGGCTTGCCAGGGACAGAAAATATTAAGTACAAGGCAAGGTTAGTTGCAAAAGGATACTCCCAAAAGGAAGGATTAGACTTCAATGAGATCTTTTCCCCGGTGGTCAAGCACTGTTCCATAAGAATAATACTTGCCTTGGTAGCTCACTTGGATATGGAACTTGAACAACTCGATGTAAAAACAGCCTTCCTTCATGGAGAGCTTGAAGAGATCATATATATGGACAAACCAAAGGGACTAGAAATAAAAGGGTCTGAACAGAAGGTGTGTCTTCTGAAAAAATCACTTGATGGGCTGAAACAAAGCCCAAGGCAATGGTATAAGCGATTCGATGAATTCATGTCAAGAATAAGCTTTAATAGAAGCAGCTATGACAGCTGTGTTTATTTCAAAAGAAAAGAAAATGGTGTGATGACTTACCTCCTGCTATATGTTGACGATATGCTCATAGCAAGTGTGAGCAAATCGGAAATACAAACACTAAAACAACAACTTGGCTCAGAATTCGAAATGAAGGACTTGGGAAATGCCAAGAGAATTCTAGGAATGGAAATTACTAGGAAAAGGGAATGCAAAAGCCTGTTTTTATGCCAAGAATCATACATAAAGAAAGTGCTAAAACGGTTCAATATGCATGAGGCTAAGGCAGTAAGTACACCTCTCGGACAACACTTTAAACTTTCTGTGGTACAGTCACCAACAAGTGCAGAACAATATGCAAATGGAGTAGGAAGCATCATGTACGGCATGGTACGCACTCGACCCGACTTAGCACATGCAATAAGCTTGATTTCCAGATTTATGGCTGATCCAGGGGAAAATCATTGGGAAGCATTAAAATGGTCATTGAGGTACTTGAGAGGAACATTGAATATGGGACTGATGTTTAAAAATCAGCATGAAAACTCCACACAACCACTGGAAGGATATGTTGACTCAGACTTTGCTGGAAACTTAGAGACCAGAAAATCCATAACAGGATACGATTTCACACTTTATGGCACTGCCATCAGCTGGAAAGCTTCACTTCAACCTGTGGTAGCCATATCAACAACTGAGGCAGAGTTCATAGCTGTCACGGAGGCTGTTAACGAGGCCATCTGGTTGAAAGGACTGATAGAAGAGTTGGGAGTTCAACAAGAACAGATTGTAGTGAACTGTGATAACCAAAGTGCTATACACTTATCAAAGCACCAAGTATTCCATGAGCGTTCAAAACATATTGATGTCAAGCTGCATTATGTAAGGGATATTATCTCTAAAAGAGAGATAAAACTTGAAAAGATAGCAACGGATGACAACCCTGCAGACATGCTAACAAAACCACTGCCTATGGTCAAGTTCAGATATTGCTTGAACTTGATCAATGCGGTACCTCAGGAATAGAAAATGGTGGAAAATGGAGAGCAGCCAATCTTGAAGACAAGGTGGAGATTTGTGAAGGTGTGTCTCTCAAATTGGCACCAACATAAAGGACCCAACATAACTACCGATTGATTGAGTGATCTACCATATCTACCATGTGATAAATGACTTGGGACCCAACTGTCAAGGGAAAAATGACTTGGCATCAATCAGTGGAAGTAGTTGCGGTTAAGATGGGAAAAAGGTGGAATACTTAAAAAGAGGAGAACAGAAAAACTTCACAGAAGACTTACACCCAAAAATGAGATTTACAAAATAGAGAAAGCCCAAGGAGAAGAGCAGTAGCCGTCCAAAATTTTCTGGTTTCATTTTCTCTTCTTCTTGATCGAACAAGCTTTGTATTTGTAATTCATTGTTGTTGATAAATAAAGATTGGTTGCCCTCCCGTGGACGTAGACGAATTCCGTCGAACCACGTAAATACTCTTGCAATTTCTTTTACGTTTGCGTGGAGTGTGTGAGTGTTGCATGTGCAAGCTCTTCCAGAAACTCCAAGAACGATCGATAGGAATCGGTTCGAACAATCCTCCCCTCAAACGAAGTTCCACTATTATTCTCATGGTCCGAGCCTCCCCTCAAGCCTTATTCGTCCTCCAATCGAGGTTACTCCACTTCACTGCGTTGGAGCGCACGACTCACATGAATAATGGGAGCATAACCCACCTCGAGAGTTTAATCAAGGATTTTTACCGGGAGCCCTCACCTCCTTCGTTTAGGTATCGAGGATTATACCCACACGGCTCGATCTAGACCATGGCTCTGATACCACTTGTTAGGACCAATGGAATCCGGATATCTCCACAATAGTATGATATTGTCCACTTTGGGTTTTAACCCTCATGGTTTTGCTTTTGGAACCACCCAAAAGGCCTCATACCAATAGAGATATCATTCCATCTTTATTTACTCATGATCTTTCTCTAGATCTTCCGATGTGGGACTTTGGTTGCGTCCCAACACCCACAATTAAGGTCAAAATCAAACATTTGAAGTGCTAAAAGGTAGGTCTCGGTGATATACCGTACCATACCAAAAATTTTATGGTATACCGATATTTCAGTACTGTATCAGTCTGTACCGTTTTATATTGTAATAAACCTCATGTTTTTAAAATTTTATAAATTTATTGTTTAAAAATATTATATTTTTAAATTTTTATATATTATTACGATATTTCTGTATTATGGAATATACCGAAATTTTCACCGTACTGAAAAATTCGGTATTGTTATTATGTCGTACCGAAATCTTCGGTATTTTCAAATACGATAATCTCAATATACCGAAAATTCAATATTTTTTCTCACCCCTAATCTCCATTGTTTAAGGATTGTTAAAAATAAAAGGGCTGCAAAGTTTAACGTAGTGCTCCGACAAAATAAGGCACTCTTGAAATTAAATATATAATTATTTCTTTGTTTAAGTGAAGTTTAATTAAAACTTTCTTTTGTGTTCCTCAAATTCAATGGGGTTGGTCATAGATTTCTTCAGAATCAATTGCAACTTTTTGTTTCAGTTTCATGTGCTTTCCAATTAGTTTTTCTCAAGTGAAATGTGAAAGCACAACTTGTAGGACTTCAAAATATAAATCGTATTACCAAACAAGACACTCAATTAATTTAAAATTTCTGGGACACAAGACCGAGAACTAAGTAAAAGTTTAAAAACCTTGCACAGAGTTAGCAAATCGACTTCTAACAGATTAAATAGAATAGAAATTCATAAATGTAATTTAACTAAACTAAATGTATAAATGCAGAAGCAAAAACTGGGTTTTGAATATAATGTATATATTCCCTCGGCGATGCGATGGCTGTACACAAGTTTTCTGACCTACAAATTCTAGTATGCAACGAATGCATCCAATAAAAACTAAAAATTGTTTAGTAAAAAGGGGTGAAAAAAATCGGCAGAGGAAATCTGAATAGACATCGAACGTGGCGATGATCAACGTTGCATTGATCAAGCACGTGGATGAACTTCATCATGTCAATAATCGTCATGAATGTACACGAGCAAGATGATTCTCTTCTTTCAGCAGGATCAATGAACTAGAATTAGTTTAGTCTCTGTGCAGGAAGCTCTCGTAAGTAGTTCCTCTGAGAGTTCTTTTAACGTCATCCCAGTTCTTCACATGTTCTGATAGTGGTCCTTTGTGTATTTTGACTTGGCGACTGGTTAGCTCCATTTGCGGCAACGCCAGAAATTTTTGCACGTCCACCAGTTTCTGCAAATGGGATTAAATTGAGATTTAAAAAAAAAAAAAGCGTGTTCCTGAGGTTTTCACTCACTAGCAGTGGTGAAAAGAAAGCAGGACCAATGGCCGCAGCCATTCGCTTTTTAATTCTTGCTAAAAAGGAGAAGAATGATATTTCATCCCCCTAGGTTTTTTATGCGCAGAAGATAGCAATACAATGAATCATGTCATTTGGCAGAGTCATAGGAACATTTGATCACGTCGAAAAAGACGCCCTGAGTGATCGCAGACAAATTCTTTACAAACTAGAATATCCTAAAACCAGTTGACAAATTTGATGGCATTCTTAACAATGAACTGAGATTTTCCTATCACGAGAAAAACCACTTACCGTACGATTCTTTAGGAGGTCTTCATAATAAAGAACCACGTGTCTGGTGCTGCGGAAATAATTCAATGCATCCAAAACCATTTTCTCCATTTGCATGAGATCCATCATAAGTGATGCTAAATCGATTGTTGGTTTATATCCAGCAAGAGTATCCGCCTGATATCAACGGGTTTTAAAAATGAGTTATCTTTCGTTAATGAAATTTCTATAAACGGTTTTGGAAGCTGAAAGAGTTACCTCTTGGCGTGAATGCACATGGGACTTGTGAATACCGTTCAAGAGTTTGGCATTTCGATCGTAAGAATTAGCGAGCACCGAAACCATCCTGCGCAGATGATTTTTCCGAAAGAGGAAAATTACAGAGACCCCCCTGTCATTGAAATATTCAACTATTTCTCTGTGATATTCCATCAATCCCTGAAATATATCATTAGGGGCCAAAATCATTCCATTGGTGAGTTTGGAAGCAGAAGCACTTAGTTTTAAAATAATTCATTAAGCGGTCTTAGCTAATTGCTCTATTAGACAAGGCTGAAGTAGAAGCCTTAATACCCGCATTTTTCTGCCCATTATTTCGATTACAGGTATAGTTTTATGAGTTAAAACGCAAGAAAACACTGTTACTCTAAAAGGTGGTTTTTTTTCAGAAAAAAAAATAGCTTCTCTGCTCTGTTGCACTCGGGTGTTTGAGTTATCTCGAAAGTAATACATAAAGGCTGATAGCCAGAAAAAAGTTGGACAAGCAACCTGATTAAGCATCCACTTGAATCCAATGGCAGCCGAGCATTGATTCTTAGATGCGCTCGTAAACCAGTCCATATTGAAAACTCGGTCTAGGGTCGACGTTATTGAAGAAACATCCCTTCTCCTTTCCATAACGGAAAATATCTCTCCATTAGAACTAACATTACTATGGCTATTTAAAAATGTCTCAAACCAGCCACTGCCGGATCTTTGCATAGACACAATGGCAAACAAACGCACCGGATTACAAGCACATTCAGCCCTGAAATGTATGAAGTTAGGAACATTTCTGCCAGACAGTATTGACTAAAACCGAAATTTCAAAAAAATAACAGAATGACAATTACCTGCTAAAGGTCGTGGGATTTGGGTAATGTAAGTACGGAGTTTGAGACCTATCAATGCCAATATTATGGCACCGCTGTGTTGGATTAACTTCAAGGCCTGGAGATTTTGGACGGGTATAAAAATTGGCTTGATTTAGACAGACTGAACATATGTAGAGACTGCACACAACAGCAAATCCTAAGACTGATACCCTTAATGAAGCTTGGGATTTCTTGGGCGGTTTAATGATTAGAGCGTCCTGTGATATACAGAATCGAATACTAAGCAAGTTTAATATCGAATAAACCTGTACATTGCCGTACGCAGGATTCAGACAAACATACTAAGCTTATAAGAACATAATAGTACATCAAAAAAATCAATTTCCCAAGAAATCAAAGAAACCGAAAAATAAGCAGGAGAATCGGGAACCGAAAGCAAAAGGAGAAAAACAGAGAGCAAAACCACATCAACAAGGAGAAAAAAAGCATAAATCCCAAAATCAGTAGATAATATAGGAAAGGAACAAGGTAGGTTTCCATGAAATCCCGCAAATATCATGCAAAGATCAAAACTTGCAAGAACGAGGACATGGAGAGCCTCAAAACACATCTCGATTTCCCAACCCGCCAATGAACTTCAAATTTCAACAGATTTCACAACGAACAGAAGTAAAAACATACACAGTCCAACTACAAATCTTGAAAATTATAAACTCGTCTGAAAAAAAAAAAGATAGAAAACGGGGCGAGAAAAAGGTGAATTTGCTGTTCTAATTTTAAACAACAAACGATAACCCACTACTTTAATAAACAAAAACCTATGATACGAAAGAAAATAGAAGAACTGATGCCAACATATAAGGAAACAAAAAACCCACCTTGGTGAAGAGACAGATATCTTCACCCATTATATCTCTCAAGCAATAAAGACAATCCAAAAGAGTTCCTTCTCAAAAACCGCAGACTTATCCGACTACTCGAAACCACCAAGAAACACTTGAGAATATATTGATAATGAGTTTCTAAAACAGTTGAAAAAGTATATAACGAAAGAATATGACACTGAGTCTCCTAGTCGGTAACAAGAATTAATCAGAGAAAAATTGAAACTCCTCGATAAGAACGGAGATGCTTAAGGGTGCCAGCTGGGTCGCTACTGCTTTTTTTAATTCTCAGCATTCTTGTATTTATATTCAACACGGGTGGCCAGTGATCGAGTTCGAATATATGTCTACCTGCGAAAACTTTTGATTCCCGTTTTGTTTGGGTTTTTGTGGAATTGGAACTCGAAAATTATTAAATTAAATATGAATTATATACGGATCTTTGATATTGTATTAGAGGGGTCCGCTGGAATAGACAACATCATGAAAAACGGGGTCGGCTCCGACATCAACCTACGACGTGTTTGACCAGATATTTTATTGTAAAATCGATGACATCACGGATAACGGGAAATTGGCCTTCAATTTCTATCCGATATTTTTTTTTGATCAGTTCCTGGGTATTTTTTTAGTACCACAATTTGTATGACATAATATCACAATTTTTTGGGTAGAGAGTGAACCCAAAGAAATGTTTTGATTGGAGATTTTTGATCAACTTCTCTACTGATAACTGATTTTTGGGTTTTTTTTTTATTTTTTAGTTATTTGTGGGGTATCTTTTATTTATTTTTTTGATAAAGGGTCTCTTTAGTTTCTGCTGTTGAATTTGGATGAGGATCCTAATTCTTTTCTTTTGTTTCCAATATTGATTAATAAAAAAATATTGTTTTTTATATTAAAAAAATTATGTTTCACTTTAAATTTATATCGAGTTGACGTGTCTCACGAAAATAGATTTGTGAGACCATCTCACAAAATATCTACTTATTTATTTATAGGTAAAATAGTTTATATCAGAATACAATTCCATATATGCATATATATGTGTGGTTCTTTTCAAAACAAAAACTGGCTTAGCTCATGATTATTTAAAAAAAGGGGCACGCAAGGTTTTTAATTACAACTAAGAGAAAATTGTCGTATTTATGTATTCATATTCAAACAAAAAATTAATATTTAGAAAACTTGGATGTCTATGGTCAACTTAGGTTGTGGTCGTGTTTGGCAGGATTAATTGTCATAAAAAAGAAATTGAAACCCCAAGCTTAACACATTGTCAACGTTCCCCCATTGTTTGGCCAATTGGTTTGACTCATTCGCAATTAAGATAATTTATCAAGTTAAATGTCATACTGCCAAACTGAGTGAACAATGACAGAGTTCTCAACTCTTTATTACATACCATCTTCATTCTTTTTTTCCCTTTTTTAGAAGAAGCATCTGGAAAAAGATTCTATTAATTAGAGGATTAGTTTGACCCAAATTTTCTTTTTATAGGTAGCAGTGAAACTTTAACAACAAAATCATACTTTTTTAATACTTAATAATGATAATGATGATAATAATAATAATAATAATAATAATAATAATAATAATAATAAATCTAATATTGCGTTTGGTTTCATTTAGGTTTATTCAAATATTGCAAAATTCCAATCATATTTTTGTGATTTTAAGCATTCTGAGACGGATATGTGCTGATAAATCGAACTCACATATAAAACCAATCTTAGTATCATGATCTTTTAATCTAATGATCTCCTACTACTGTAGGAGAAGTCCTTTCGTCTCGTTTCGACTGTGACTTGCTTAAATAAACAGATGAAATCAAGAAAAGCTGAAAGAACTGTGAATAAGAGTTAGATTTTAAGATCCAAACTATCTCCATACTAATCATACACAAATTAAAAATTCTATTGGGAAGACAAATTATACATGCAAATTTCGCAGTAGCCACTTATTTGATGATGATATTGAGAAATACAAATTGAATACATAAAAGTTTATTAAATGTGAAATCGACTATATATTTGGAACATAAGAAGAAAAAAACGAGGACTATTTAAATTGGGACGAAACTAAGGAGTGATATTATTAAATGAATAATGTTAAAGGTAAAACAAATATATCGTGGATTGATATTTATAACAATGATATCTGATATTTTATCATTATCTCATGAGATTCGACAAATGAAATTTTTGTATCAAATTTTTTATATTATAAAAATTATTATATAAATTTCGTTGTATGGGTAGGATGATTTTTGTTGATTTAATGCTTTTCATTTAGATTTAGGTCTTGGTACGTGGGATGTCACCACTCTGGAAACACTAGGACTTCGATACCATACCACAGTACGGGCAAGAGGGGAAGATTTTGTCTGATCCAAACAGAGCCTAAATGTAATTTATTTCTAAATTATCCGATCTCTTTCACCTCATATTATTCAATTACTTATTCAAGTTCAATCTTATAAATGATCTAATATTATATTTATTGTAATATCCTTTACATGTATTTTTTTCCTCATCACACTGGCTTAAGTAAATAACATTAATCTGTATAAATTTCGAAATTCAAAATCCTCGTCCTAATTTATTATGTGACAATATTTGTTACTTGCAAATAAATACATTTGGGTCCATTATTTCACCAAATCATCGAAGTAATCCGTAGAATGATGATTAGCCTATTGGCTGGGCCGGGAATAAATTTACTCTTATTCTTCAGTTAGATTCATGTATAGAAGCCCAATTATGAAATTTGGCAATATGTAAGGAGGTTGAAAATATTCGGCCCAAATGGGGGGTTTACTATTATAACAAATGTTAACATTTTTATCCTTCAAATTATTTGTTGTGAAATTTCATGAGTAAATTGTAATATATTATATTTTTCCCAAATATTTTGTACTCCCAGTCGTCCTCTACTTTATAATATAAACTTGACCTTACTCCATTGG
The DNA here is from genome assembly GCF_012295235.1 of Primulina huaijiensis. Classification (NCBI taxonomy): domain Eukaryota; kingdom Viridiplantae; phylum Streptophyta; class Magnoliopsida; order Lamiales; family Gesneriaceae; genus Primulina; species Primulina huaijiensis. Next base: position 753,614 of record NC_133306.1, read on the forward strand.
GGCGGGTAGATATTACTCATATAGGTAATGTGTCCTCATTCACTCAACATATTACACGTGTATTGAGTGATAGATCATGATCATTCATCTATACATCATGATTGAATGAGTGATCATGATTTATTCAATCAGTACATGTGTTATATGTTGAGTGAAAAAGAACAATATCTATGTGGATAGCATGAACAAAACCCTCAATTAGACATAACAATAAATTATTTGCATTAATGAGTTAAATTGTTAGATTATAGACCCAAAAATTGTATCATCTCAAAAGATTTACTTTTCGAATGATATCAATTTTCTGAGTTTATAGATTGTTTTTTTCTTAATTTCAATTTTGGATTTGATATTTGTAACATAAATTGACGCGGGAGCAGCATGAAGAATGCAATTGAGGGAATTGATTAGAAGAGAGCACGTGTTTGATGGTCCTCAAGACTAGAATGCTACACTACGTACTCTTCTACGTAACATATATAAATGTATACATCGGGGTTAATTTGGCACTAACTTGTATATATTTTTGCATGCCATGCATGGACCACTTCATAATANTACTTTGCGTTAAATGGAAGAGTTAAAGGATTTATAATAAGGCTCTTACAAAATTTAACAAAGAAATTTATTTATATATTTTTTTTTGTGGTTCCTATGGATAACTTGTTAGGTTTCGTTTTGGAAGTTCTCTCTTTGTTCAACAAATAAAAGCAGATAAAACCCATAATTTTTCCTCAAATAAATTAAAATTGGATTGAAAGTAGTATTATCAAAATGTAAAGAAATTTATATATTTGTAGCATTAATGAAGATACTGATTTGTCTAGTCACTATTATTCAGAGATGGCGCCAGAAAATTGAAGTTGGAGGCAAAAAAAATTAACTTTAGGGGTACAAAAGCAAATAGTAGAGAGGAAATTGAAAATTTTTATAGTTATTTTTAGGTCCCTAAGTCAATAAAATTTAAAAATTGAGGAGTTGTTGGTCGTACCAACCCACCCCATTGGCTCCGTCCCTGCTATCGTTATTCTATTTTAATGTGGTTTTTATAAATGGTGAAACTAATTATATATACGTACAATGAATACATACGTATATGCATTTAACTTATAGGGAGGGAGAATTGAAGGTCAATTTCCAAAGCTTATATATGAAAATAAGAAATTCGTGAAAAGCAAATGGAAGTTCCTTTTAAGTTTGGTGAAAGGATCATTGCAGAATTGGTAGTGGGAAACACGTCGCGGATATGAAAATGAAATCCATTTCTCCAAAGCTTAATCTATTTATTTTACGTACAAATTGCATGCAATCTCGTTTTCTGGCCCGAAGGACATTGTCCGATTATATATCTGATATATATCTTAAATTAAAACCTTTTCCCTTTTCATTGGTCAACTTTTGTTGCCCAGCTTTCCTATATATATTTACTAATTAATATTCCTCGTTACCTGGCAATGAACATGGCAGACACTCAAAAAAGCACAACACCCAATCAAGATTTCTCACATAGATTTAATAGGAAATATGTGTATACTTTTATAAAATTATATTTAACTTTCATTGTATAGATAGACGAGGTTGTAGCAAAGTAGCACTTTCCCTATATTTTAATATAACATGTTTAATTGATCATTTAGTAAGTCTCACGTATATAATTTTTCAATTCAGTTTTCTAATTCTTTTGATGAATAAAAAGAAAAAAAATATTTTTTTAAGCGGTTCAAATAATTTCGTCTAGATGAGAAAACACATGAATCAAAAATATTGTATTAAAACATAAGAAATTAGTTACTTCAATGTAGTATAGAATCAGCTAGACATATGCATGTATATATATGATACATATGTATACTAGTCATGACTCGAGGTAAGGGTGCCCATATATATACACATTAATTTTTTTATGTGTATTATAGGTGGGAAAATGCAATTTTGGTAATTTATATTTGTCTATTTATGGTTTTGAAAATCTATTTTGTATAATTGCAATTGTTGTCCACTTTTATGTTGGTAATTTTGATATTTTTTTCAATGTAGCACTGACCTGATCAAAAACTGATGTCTTGCTGATGTACAATGTCAAGTATACACTCCCAATAAAAATAAATTTAAAATGTCAAATTTAAAAGACATACGAACAAGACTCGATTTTGACAACGTAAAGAATGGAAATTCTAAAGTAACAATTATACATACCGAAAATTGTAATTTTTTTCTATTATATACATTTTAATTTAGCTGAAATTTTACTGAAGTAATTTTTCCACATTAAATCTCATGTTTAAGCTACTTTTTTCTTATATTTTGTTGTCATAAATAAGAATATTACTGAAAATAAGGGGGAAATTAGAGACGTTCCAGAGACCAAATGTCTTTCACACACTAAAAGAAGTACACTCACCAGTAATTAATGGTTTTACGTGAACAATTAATTATCAAAGCTTAATATATCATATTTTATTATTTCAAATGTAAGGAATGTGTGTGTGTGTGTGTTTTTTTTTTTTAATGGAAATGTAAGGAATTGAATAATGTTTTAGGAAATAAAAACGAATTAGAAGAAATCGATATCACGGGCTAATTTGATGGCTCGTGCTACTACACCATTAACGGGGTACGGTGTTACACTGGAAAATAATACTAATTAATAATAATATAGTATTGTTTTAAAATTTAATTATTTACAAACAACTAATAATATATAAATATAAATATAATGATTCCATGAAAAATAATTCTGCCTTTTTGTTAATTAATAAATTTTATAATTTGGCCCCATTTTTAAATATATTTAGGGGACAAAACTCCACTAAACTTCAATTTTATTTGCCCACGAAAAGGGCATAAAACTATTCATGCATGTGACGACACTATAGTTGTATATAACAATTTATATGTTATCCATTCTATATTTCTGTGCCCATTAATATGTGTGTGTTGTGTTGTGTTGTGTGTGTGTATTTAAAAAATTGTATTTAGCCTTGAAATATCTTACTNTATATATATAAGATAATAAATCCGACTTTATTTCATCTTCAGTAAGTGGCTGGGTGGTCCATTATCATTTCATAATTTATTGAATATGATTATGTATTTGAATAAGTAAACAAAAAGTCATATCTCAATTTTACTTGGCACATTTCCTAATTGACTAACGTTATTTCCAATCCACACACTCGTATATATTAATATTTTCTTAACAATGTAAAGCATATCAAAATTATCACAAAAATGTAACAACCTTGTAGAATTTATGAAACTTATTATTCAACTTGTAGATGATGGATATCGTATGTATACATAAATTGAAACTCCGAACACACACAAAGGCGCGTTTATACATACACTACAAAAAAAACACGGCTAATGGTGATCCGTAACGGAGGTCGTGTCGCCTTCTCTCAGCGACGGTTTCTCAATAACCGTTACACTGTAGCGACGGTTTTGTCGAACAATACCGTCGCTAAGTTAGCAACGGTTTGTTAAACAGTCGCTAATATAACGACGGTTTGTTAAACCGTCGCTTATATTAGCGACGGTGTTTATCACAATACCGTCGCTATACTAAGCGACGGTTATATAAAAACAATTTGACCTAGACGTCGCTATAGTAAGCGACGGTGTAATATACAACCGTCGCTTTTCTATTATTTTTTTTAAAAATTTCCCTTAAATATGTATAAAAATATATTGTGTCCAGTATAATTGGAAAAAAAAATAACAAAATTTGGGAAATGTAATCATATTACTAATCTACAAAGGTTAATGAAAGTGTTTGGTACAAATGTCGTAAAAAAAATCAAAAAAAAAACTATCCTCAGGTGACTGGGTCTCGTCGTCATCTCCATCCCCGTACCCCTGCGTCGGAGGAACATAACTTTGTGATAATCTAGGGGTACGAGATGAAGAAGCAACTGATGCGCCACGTGATCGACCCCTGTGAAAAGTGCCTGGTCCAAGCAGCGTGCGGCCTGATGTATGCGCAGTAGCTTCCTGTGACATGCCTGCAACTAAGACTCGGACCTGCTCTTCTAGTGACACCATGCGATCTCTCAGCATGGCGTTCTCCGCATCTGTTGCCTGCATCCTCTCGTAAAGTTCATCGTTACGGCGTAACGATGAGTCTAGAGTATGTCGCATGTCTGCCATCTGCTGGGACTGAGACGACTGACAGACACCCGATGAACCACCACGTCTACCTGGAGCCATCTCATCTGGATATAAGGTGCTGGCCATCGACCCACACCCGTACATCCTCCCCTTCTTCTTCCCCCCAACCACACTCTTGAACATGCTGTTCACCGACCGCGGGCTGGGAACAGCATGCTCTGATCCATCATCTACAGGGGTCATCGACTCAGCCATGTAGCGCTCCATCTCCTCCTGTGATGTTGATAAAAAATGAATCATATCGATTATTCTTAATGTAAACGTTAATGTGAATAATGATATTTCATAAACTTACGTGGAGCAGGCGTGATCGCGTGTCAACGAACGATCCATCGTCATGTCGATGTGTGTGAACGTATAGCTCCCATGACGTTGGATCTCTGCCATGTCGTGCTCGCTAAAATAAACTCATTAATTGTAAAACATTAACATATAAGCTTATTAATTGTAAAACATTAACATTTATAAATAATGAGATGAGAAATACACACACACACACACACACACACACACACACATGTTAAAGTACAACTGAAAAATAATAAACTGGAAGAAATACCAAATCTTGTCCGTGAGCGCTGTACGTCTTCGCACCTGCAATATGTTTCGTCGTCCCTGTACCTTGACCTACAGGCTCGCTGTTCCTGTTGGCCTTGTTCTTCGCGGCTCTGTCCTGCCAATCCTGTTGCTGCCAGGTAGCAGTCCAAGCAGCCCATCTCTCAGGCGTGACCGTCTGTGGATGATGGCCACTAGTCCTCCAGCCGTGAATGGTTCGGCGGTATAGGGTGGCAGTGGTACGGAACCACAAGTCCCGTACCTAAGCATCAATGTCAGCAGCCCATGTATACCTCGTCTGCAATATTTTTTTTTAAGTTAATCGTTTAATAAAAATTGAAACATTTTATAGTAAATAGTAATTGTTTTAATAAATACTTACACAGCACTGCTCCCAGTACCACTGTCGCTGCTCAGGTGTCACATACCTCAACGACCAGCCGGGATCACATGTCTGCAGTGAGAACTGAGCCGATATGTATCTCGAGACACGACTATTATTTGGGAAAAATCTATAACCAGGAAAAAATGTCGTCGTAATCTTTTTTGTAAAAGAATTCAATAATTAGAACAAAATATTTTCAAACAATTACTTTAAGTTTTAAAAAAAAGTTACTTACATCCCATCCCTGATGGTGAGCTCAATCCTGTTATCAGGCAGTGGAGGAGGCGGGGAATCATCGCGATGTCCAGACATAGTGTGTAAACTGCGAACCCAAAAATTTCGTTAATATAAAGACTTTAGATAATGAATAAAAGTTTTGAACATGCAATATACAATATTAAACATTTAGTACACGGAAATTTATATTAATCGTTGTGAAACAAACCTAGTCACTCTGATGACATTGTCGTTCGTCATCGTCGGTTGGAACAGATTCATCTCTTTCACTATCAGTGAGTGTACATCCATTTCAATGTCATACACAACATCGACATCGACAAGATTTTGTGATGCTAACAGAAAATGAGTTTCAACAGCATGTGTTTCACTGTCATTGTTCTGAAAAGCATTTGTGATATCCTCGGGTGAGGTAACAGATGCGGTGACATCAGAGACATAAGCTCTTTGACGCAAACTGCTCACATACATCCATTCTGAAACAGCTCTTCTTGTCGTAGGATATCTCAAATAGACCACTTGTGACGCTTGTGTCGCAAAGACAAATGGCTCCCATGAACCTAAACTTCTGTTACAATTAACATCTACAATCTTGTACTTACTGTGTACGCGCGTGCCTGAACGAGGATTGATATCAAACCAAGAACATTTGAAAAGTATTGCTTGCTTCAGTGGGAGACCAGAATACTCAACTTCAATTACTTCTTGTACTTGTCCGTAATACTCTGTACACTCTCCACGTTTGTACTGACCGCTAACTTGAATGCCTGAGTTGTTTGTTGCTTTATAAGTTGTATCATTGACCGTGTGGAAGTTGAAACCATTGACATTATATCCTCGATACGTATTGACCTTTTGAAATGGACCTGCTGCAACCTGTTTTATCATTGGAGACATAGATTCTGCGCTCTGCAATTCAGCCTACATTGATAAATATATTACAAGAAAAATTAAACTTTCACTTATCGAGTTATTGTCCACAAACTTAAATAGTTCACAAACTTAAATAGTTAGAAAATATTTACTTACGTAATTCTTGAACCACCCAAATAAATTGGTATGCAACAAGGAGTCAATATTAGCGTCATTCAAGTGTGGATTCTCTCTGTGCAAGTAGTCTTCGTACATTCTGTTCATGAAACTTGTATTTAGTTTGAGCGAAAATTTTATTAACATTTTAATTTAAATAATTACCTGACAAATGGCGTGATTTCCTCGCAATTCAGTAAAATATATGTGGCAAGTTCTTGATATTCATCAGCAGTTAGCCATCTAGATCTTCCCGCTCCAATCTTTCGTCCTCGACTGCGAAAAATAGACAACATCTCTGTGCTTCCAGTGTCTTCGTAAGTTGCTTGATGTTGTCTACGTTTTTGTCCCCTAGCTGTCGATGTCTCATTGAAGTAGTACTGACAGAATATTGACGCCTCTTTAACCAAGTAGGCATTGCATATCGAACCCTCAACTCGTGCCTTATTACGAACTGTGTTCTTCAGCTTTCTAAGAAATCTTTCGAACGGATACATCCACCTAAATTGAACAGGACCTGCGATGCGAGCTTCGAAAGGTAGATGCACACATAAATGTTCCATGGAGTCGAAAAAGCTAGGGGGAAAATCTTTTCTAACTTGCACAAAATGAGGACAATATCATCATTTAAACGCATCATATCACTTTGTTTGATGTTTCTGGATGTTAAGTCCGTGAAGAAAAGGCTTAGCTCTGTCAATACTTCCCAAACATGACGTGGTAACAACTCCCTGAATGCAACAGGAATAAAACGTTGCATGAACACATGGCAGTCATGACTTTTCATCCCAAACATTCGCATTTTCTGCATGTCCACACAACGTGCCATTTTGGAGACATAACCATCACAAAATTTAACATCCTTAAGCCAACCGAATAAAACTTGTCGGCCTCTCCTGTCAAGAGTGTACGCTGCTTTAGGATATTGACATGTCTCTCCGTCGGGATGTAACTCTGCTCTTATATTCATTTGGACGAGATCTGCCCTTGTTTTTGCGTTATCTTTTGTGCGTCCTTGTATGTTACAAACAGTGTTGAAGACATTGTCGAAAATATTTTTCTCAACATGCATCACATCCAAGTTGTGTCGAATAAAGTTTGTACTTCAGTAAGGAAGTTCCCAAAGTATACTTCTTCTTCTCCATCCACATTGCACATAACTGGCAATTTCTTTGTTTATCGTTTCAGAGTCAACCTCATACGAAGGTCTGAATCCGTATTCATCCAACTCGTTCAGTAACTCATCACCTTGTTTGACAATTGGCTCTGGGCCCAGAACACGTCTTCCACGAATAAACATAACTCTATTTCGATGCAATGGGTGATCTTCAGGCAAGAATTTCCGGTGATTGTCAAACCAACTTGTTTTGCCACTGCATGGTAGGGTAAAAGCGTTTGAATCAGACATGCAATGAGGACAAGCCTACTTCCCTGCAGTGCTCCACCCGGATAACATTACGTAGGCTGGAAAATCACTTATGGTCCAGAGCAAAGCAACTCTTAGATTAAAGTTTTGTTTCGAATGCATGTCGTATGTCTGCACACCAGAACACCACAGTGATTGGAGTTCTGCAATTAACGGCTGAAGAAATACGTTGAGTTTGTCTTTCGGGTTATGTGGCCTAGGTACAATCACCGTCAAGAACATGTATTCCTCTTTCATGCACATCCAAGGGGGTAAGTTGTATGGCGTGACAATAACAAGCCATGATGAATATTGCTGACCACTTTGACCAAAAAGTTGAAATCCATCGGTTGACATTCCTAACCTCACATTTTGAATCTCAGATGCGAATGATGGATGCATCTCGTCGAAATGACGCCACGCTGGAGAATCCGAAGGATGTGTCATTGTTTCACCATCGAAATGATGTTCCTTGTGCCAACGCATATGTGAGGCTGTAGCGACGATTTTTCTAAACCCGTCGCTATAATTGCGACGGTTTTTCCTACAACCGTCGTAATCTCACCGTTTTTTTGTAGTGATATGAATGAAGCTATATACCACAATTAGTCCCCTCAAGCTAGCAAAAATCATTAAATTCATGTACATGGTATTTTTCTAAAAATTAAGAAAAATGAAATTCTGTTTTTTCCCCATTATTGCAAATAAAAATTTGAATAGTTATTTGTGAGCATTAATTCAATTATTTACCTAACCGCCTATCATGTTATGACCCTAAATTAATTGGCCGTGCATGCCATGTTCCTGTCTTTCAATTTCAACATAGTATATTAATGTATACTACAAGTAATAAATAATTAATGCATGATTTTGGCACTTTCCGCAGTGTAATTTCCAATGGATCCCATCTTCTTACTTATTTGTCCTCTTTCATGTCAAACCTAACGAGTAAAATATATCTAGTTTCGTGAGATTCCATTGTAATTTTTGAAAAAATCAGAATTAGCGTAGGATGCTGATGGATTTGAATTCAAACATAAAAAATATTTGAAGTTTTTTTTCTTTTTAATATAATATATTTGTATGTATTAATATTTGAAGTTAATACATACAAAAAAACTGATTTGAATGAAGAAAATTTTCTTCCAGTTAAAAACACTCCTTACAATGTACACTCGATCATATTGAAAAAACGACTAAAAATATCGTCGATGAATATGAATTTGAAAATTTACGAAAATTTTAAATTCTTAATTCAATCTAAAGAATTTCATTGTTAGTTTTTAGGGATAATTTTTTTCACTACAGTAATTAGAGGCAAATTTAATAAAAATAACATGTTTTATTATTATACATGCATCAAGTGGAACAAAATTTCATCCGCAATTAAAACAAGCTCAATCTGAACCGTTCTCCGGCCATAACCATATCTCTCTCCCGCATTCTCTCTCTTTTCACTTCCCACATTCTCTCCGTATAAAAGCTTTGTGGCACAGAAAAGAAAGCGCAGCAAAAAGCTGAGATCTCTGCCCGCATAATATTCTCGTACTGTTTGTGTTTAATTATTGCAATCACCGGTTTGATTCATTCGAAATCATAATAAATGTTACGTGCTAGATGAATGAGGGATTAAGAGAAGTTCCGGTCATGGAAAATGCCGCGGCGTCGTCGGGGAAGAAGAGAAAACTTGGTTTGCGAGAGTCTATTCCCGCACCATTATTTCAGCTGAAAGCGAGACGGTTAGCCGTCATGACACCGGTGAATTCAGACTCGTCGGTGGATTGTGAATATTCAACGTCATGCGAATGCGTTATTAGTTTGGATAATGTTGTCATATCTGCAGTTTGCTCGAGTCATGGATCTGGTGAACTGGAGAAGGTGAGTTCGACTTTGTTAGATCTGGAGGTGTACGTATAGAATATCCCGGAAGAATTTTTATTTTGATCTGGAAGAGAATATTGTGTTATGAGCTTTAATTGTTCTTCGAAATTAATGAGTTTTGAAATTTGAAATTCCTTCTCCGGTCCCCAGATTCAGAAGGAGAATATTGATGAAGGGACTGGCGATTCGTTGGATTGCAGAGTCAGAGAGAGGTAAAGTATTAAATGTACAATATATTGAAGAACAATTATTGTGATACTTTTGATCTCCATTCAATTCAAATTTCAAATTTCCCGACAAAGGAATTAATCCTGAATGGCTGCTCTTCAATATTTAATTTTCTTCCTTTCGAAATTCCCCACGCACGCACGAACGCACACAGTACTCTTTTCTCTCCCTCACTCACTCCCATGCAATGAATGCTAGTGCTAATCAACTTCTTCACAACAATACTGCTAAAGTACTGTAGTCGTTTTCAGGAGAGAAACATCTCCATTAATAATCGAGGTTCAAGCTGAGTCTGGCGAACTGGAGTCGACGGCGAGGCCGCTCGAATCAAATTTTCGCCGGCCTTTCACAACCGAAAAGATGCCATCCGAAGATGAACTCGAAGAATTTTTCGCGGCCGCTGAAAAAAATCTGCAGAAAAAATTCATTGACAAGTGAACACAAACCCTCCCTTTCAGACATAAACACACACAATACAAGTTTAGAAATAAACTTCGATTTACATCTAACTTTGCAGGTATAACTTTGACATAGCTATGGATAAGCCACTAGAGGGGAGCTACGAGTGGGTTCAAATTCAACCAAAGCCATCATGAAGAAGATATAAATAATGGCAGCATTTTCTTGAAGAAGGCTAGCTGGAAAATAATTTCGTCCTCCAAGCTGATAATGGGTCAATAGAACATCAAATATCAGTGTTAGTATGTTTCCACTAATCTAATTAAGCATAAGCATTAGAGGGTTTGAGTTTCCTCTCCAGGTTTCTCTTTTCAGCTGATGTTCTGTAATCTATAATTCCAAACTTCTGCATTTGCGTATATATATTCTGCAAGAAGCACAACAGTAAGAAGAAGATGTGTGTCTTGTCAACAGTGTGGTAAATATAGATATATATATTTATATATATATATATATCTAATTCTATGACAAGAAACTTGTCTTTCAGAAATAAACAAATTCAATTCCTTTTTTGTTTTATGTTCTTTTGTGTTTATATATTCTTTTTATTCTATCTTCACCCATTTTCCTTCACTGAAATTCTCTGATCCTTTGTACAACCATTTATATACCTCAGTTTCTATTTCCCCTCTTTGGCATGATATTCTTTCTGCCATTAATTTTACTTCTTCCCTTTTCAAAATTTTACCACTTCTGATTCTATAAGTGGGTGGGGTTATTACTTATTACAAGCCATACTTTTATAAAATTCAAGCTTACAGATGATCTGAGAATAGTTTTAATTTTAAATACATACACATACTGATTAGGTGTTAATTAACAAGATATGCTACGTTCTAACTCTAATAACGTGTTAAAATCGTTAATGTTCTAAGAGTTTTGTGCTTATAAAAGGTAATCTAACAATAATTTGTTTTAACGTTGATTTGAAAGGTTGAAGCCGGCCCCCCCTAAGTAGCCAGGAGCGATAGAATCTTGTGCTTGCCTAATAAATATGTTCTTATATGTTCTTGTTGAAGATTACAACAAACTGTAGTTTCCAAACATTTCATAATGGATATACGCTCAATCATCACCCAATTAAAAGCTAGGGGCCCGACCAAAGCAATTGGATGCAAGATTGATTGAGGAGAGGAAAAGAGATATTTAGGAACGTAAAGCCATAAATTTGATTCATATAAACAAGTAAGAGTATATTAAAGATTGGGTTTCATACCGAGGAACAAAAAAGAAGAGAAATCGATCGAGTGAATGAGTGAAGAATAGAGTTTGCCGTGTAAGCTACGGACATGTGGTGAAGATTGGGAAAGATGAACTGGCTCCATGTGCCTTTGTAATGCGAGTGTGGGTGCGTTTTCTCGACTTTTTTCCAATCTTAATTTCTTTAACCCCCCCACTTTGATGCATGCATGTTCAAGTACAAAAACGTACTCAAGGCATGTTACCATGTTAAATGTTTTTTTAAAAAATAACTTCATCATTGCTTTGTTTTGTTATTTTACCTGATTAAAAATGCGTGAATATTTGCATGTTGATGTTTTTACCCGAGACCTCTTTCCAAAATTAGGACTTTGGTGCTAGTCTGTCTGGTAGAGAGACTATAAGATATCGGTCACAAAAGAAAAGGAACAAGACGAGGTGGTGCGAGGGGGATGGTGGTCCTTGGTTTTCCCTTTGGTAAATTGGCTCATAATAAATAATAATAATCGTGAAATAAAAGGCCAACAGAGTGGTAGGCCAAACGTCCTACTCTTGACGGCTGTAGCGTTAAGGTCATCCAAACTAATTTGATTTCCCAACTTTTAACTTTATTCTATAAACCGGCATTATCATTTATTTCGAATTTTCCACCCGCATCACATGCAGATAAATGCTAACCAACAAACGCTAGTAGAGTAGCACATTTTGGGTTCAAATATTTCCTTTTAAACCTGTAGTGTATTTTCCTAAAAATACAGCTATGCGAATATGTACATTGAATTATTTTCCAAATTTTTTTTTAAAAATTTTGTTTATAATATTTTTGGTATTTATTAATTTTAATGATCCTTATTATCAATTTATTTGTCTTTTTTTTTTTGCCCATATGTAACTTAAAAATCGAAAGTTCGCCTTTTTCAACATTACAGAATTATTAATTTTTTCACTATATTTCCGAAACAATTAGTTATTGTAATTAAAATACTACTCCCAAGAGACACTTGGTTCTTTAATAAATAAATAAAAATTCTCGAATAAATTAGATCAATAGTATAATATATATGACTATAATTTCTTAATTCGAGCTACAACAAGCTAGGTTTAGAAAAACAAAAGTTTTAACTATTGAAACATTACGTATTTCGAGGATTGCATTTCGTGCCTTCAATAAAACCTAATCCCTACATGAATCGACAATACAGTTTCCATCTTGCAACTGTGTTGGAAGCATTGCTTTTTACTTAATGTTAATAATTTATTGCCATTTGCGAATGCATGTGTATTCAATAATCACATATTTCTTTATTTTTAAATATTATTCAGAATCAAAGACAAAGAGTATATATAAAATATGAGGGAATATATATTGGGATTTGGAATAGAAGATCTGCCTTGGTCGCATGTAGTGTCTGAACGAATAAATATGAGAGAGAGTGAGTGAGTGATCCATATGTATACATACATATATATGTGTGTGGGTAAAAAGGAGCAAATTAAATTAGGTAGAGGATCCGATCGGAGCACATGTTTGTAGATTCCGAGCATCTTCTGAATTATTTGTATTTCCTTTTTTTTTTCAAACTTCTGATTCGTCAAATATTAATTATATCGTTTCTATGATTTTAAATATGCGATTAACTATAAATTATTGTTAGAACTGTACATACTCAACACAACCTTGACTTACTCCGTCCCTCATAAAATTAAACTATTCGAGGATAATATAAATATATGTTATATATGCTCGAATACTTTGTCTCTTTTTTTTTAAATAAATAAATTTCCACAACACCAATTACTGAAAAAAATCAACAAATTCTAAGCTTTTATATTTTAACCTTGATATACTTGAATTTTTCTTCATCACACGTAAAAAATTTCACCAGGTTTAATTTACTAGTCTCAAGGATATAGGATCTCGAATAACTTTTCTAGTCAGTCACCCTCGGACGAATTGATGTGTGATGACGCATTCATCTCTCGTCGGATCAGTAATCACAATGGTGATAAATGATAATTAGCCATGAAAATATGAAATACTTGTTATCCAATGAAGAAAGTCTCGTATCTAAAATGTATATAAATAGCCAAATAATATAATTATAGCAAAAACTTGTGTGAAACGGTCTCACAGGTCGTATTTTGTGAGACGAATATCTTATTTGGGTCATCCATAAAAAAGTATTGCTTTTTATGCTAAAAGTATTACTTTTTATTGTGAATATCGGTAGGGTTGACCAATCTCACATATAAAGATTCGTGAGACCGTCTCACAAGAGACCTAATCTATAATTATTATATATATTATGTAATATTGCATTAAAAACTCCCAGATTCATTTTGTTTTGATGGTTTTTTCAGACAAGTTGCTTGCTTGCCTCTTGCTGTTTGTTTTTATAAAAATAATCAGGATGAATGAATTTCCCTTACATCAGCCCAATCACCATGTCAGTGAAGTCTATGACCAACGTGTGTCACTCGGCTGGTTGTGTGGATTTGGGCTCTTGCTAATTTTGGGTTGGGCCATTGCTTAACTAACTAAACTGGGCTGTTGAACAACTCTGATTCATTAAACATTTTTCGTTTACGGATACCAGCTTTCACTCCCGTCGGTCCTCGAACAATTTTGAAAGGCATCAAATCTATATTAAATCTTCACGTGAGCGGTGGAGTTAAGATTATAGTCAATTATCTATGAATTTGCTCACTTCTATTTTCAGTTATTTTATTTTTATTTTAAACATTATCTTCTGATTTTCAATTATTATGTTTTATTTCAAACACGGCTCATTTCTGATTTTTAATCAATTTTTCAGTAGCATAGCAGAAGCTTGCAAAGACTCCCTAAATCCTAGCTTGACGGAGTGGTTAGACAATGCATTTACTTAAATGTAATATTTTCAAATTTCGTCAACATACTTATATTATATAAATATGATTAATAGATGTAATCACATGTTTTAAATCATAACAGATTATCCGAAGGGCAATTAGGTGTAGGATTGATTATAAGATCGTCCTTGAATTATGTAATAAATGTATCAATTCATATCAGAAAACTAATTTGAGGGAGTTTCACATGTTTAATTAGTAGATTGCATATTCATATTATCAAAATGCTTTCCATTTCTCGGTATCAATCAGCATTGAGATTAAAGGTTATCTCACAAAAGAAATCCATTAAAATTTAGATCAAATTCCATAATAAAAACACATTAAAATCAAGACTGTAAGTCACAAAATCTATAAAATAAAAACCTCAAATTAGTGGGTCTATTAAATAATGTTTTTATATATGCCATATAGGATTTATATAATATTATGTCCTCAATCTGTAGGTGTACATTGGTGCGCTTAGTCTATAATTTTGGATTCTCAAACTAAGCAAAGTGATGTGGGTCAGTTAACTATGGCTTTTGAATTCAAATTTCGAAGTTGATTTGCTTTATATTTCCTTGGTGTTTTTGCTTTGTCGAAAACTGGTATGGCATGAAACTACCATACAGAGGGACCTATCGATGACCAAAGAAAGAAGAAACGACGCCCGAAATCTTAACATGATATCAGAGCTCAGGTTCCACCGTTATGTGTTGGAGTGTCTATAGTTAGGCCAACCGTTCTGCCCATATAGTTGGGTCATTCGTAAACTTCACGCTCCAGATGTTCATTCCTGAGCGTGAGGGGGTGTGTTAATTGTTCCACATCGGTTGGATAAAATACATGGGAGTTGTATATATGGTCTTGGACAATCCTCCTTTCTTGAGCTAGCTTTTGGGATTGAGTTAGGTCCAAGTCACAATCTTAACAAAACAGAAAGAAAGTCCAGTGCCTCGATCGAATTGGACAACCGGAGGAGCATTCTGCAAATGACAGTGAAGAGGTTGCTTCCGAGAGGTTTTAGAATGTTCTAAATTCTTAGGAGCCGCCTACCATTTTAAGGATGTTAAAAGCTTCGAGGAATTTCACATTGTAGTCCATGGATTATGCATCTAGCTTGAGCTCCCCAAACTCATTCGCCAAAAATACTACGACCGATGCTGCAGCAAGAACACTTTTCTTCACGATCGACTCCTCTCGGGGCTCTCCTCTAAGTTAGCTTCTGGCATGATTTTTGAGGCAGTCAATACCGCCGATGCTATAAAAGGTTGTAACCTCACCACCCCGAGAAATGAATTTGACGTGTGGGAAAAATCTTTTGAGGTCTTTCGAACTTCTTGGCTTAAAGGTTGGATTTTTACGGTCTCGATTGTGTCGGCTCGTGAGTATGTCTTTTGACTCAGACGATGCAGTGGATACGAGAAGGTATTTGGATACCAAGATCAAGCGTGGTCGTGCTGAAGAAGAGACTCGAAATCTAGAAGCGATGCTCGTGGAGATGAAAGAATTATCTAAAAAATATGATAATGAAATCGAGAGTTTGAAGATGAAAGCTGAAAAGTATGAGCTGAAGTTTCAAGAAGAGGCTAATTCCCCCTGGAAATATTCTCTTAGGTGTGCATAATCAATCACATAGCTTCCATACATAGGTCATATAGAGTTTGTTATTTATGTTGGTATTCTGACCAGCTTACAAGGTTTTGACATTAATTGCTATGCTGTCTTTGGTTGAGTGTTTTTCTTATTCGGAAAAAATAAACAAGAAATTTTGATTCTATCCCAGTTAGAGGGGGTTTAAATATCGTTAATTAATAAATTATAAAGGGATATAAAATTAAAAAACACTCAATTTTTCAATATTTTCTTCACAGTAGCCAGCCAAACATACATAAAAACATAAATCACACAGCTTTTTAAAAATATATTGGTTATGGTGATATCCATTAATTATGTTGCAGCAGATATATTTGAACCAAAATTTTTTTTTTTGGGGTAATAAACCTAATATTATTGTCTATATTTGGAAGTTGAATTAGACTGTACGTAGCCCGATATTTTTTTTATTATATATATACACGCATGCGCACGTATAACTGGAGCAAAAGCCCAACGATCGTGTATGAGGGGCGGAGCCACCATTTGGCTAGAGTGGGCTCCACCCCCACCTATTTTTTTATAAAAAAAAAATTAGTAATTTTAAAATTTATATTTTTTCAGCCCATATTAAAATTAAAAAAAAATTTATAAGTTTTATTTTTTTAATTTTTTTAGTCTCATGTTTAAAAATTAAAAATTAAACAATTCCCATAAATCATAACTCATTACTGTTTATGAGTTGTTTATTGTCGTATGCTATGAAATTATGCAACTTTGAGATAAAAAAATTCAACGACTCTAGAATTATATTGAATATTTAGATGTGATTATTCAAGTTGCAATAATATTATCTTATGATATATATGCATTTTGGAATTTGAATTTTTAATCTAAAATCTATTGTTGCATATTTTCGGAATAATAATCAATTAGTTGAAATGTATAATGATTATTGATGTGCAATTATTATTGGACTTGTTTTGTCATTTTTCAATTTATAATAACCGAAAATTGAATAAGTATGAAATTTGAAAATAATTCTTTGTTATAAAATTTTGAGAATATTAAATTTTTTTAGTTAAGTAACTAAGAGAATGAAGAAAATAAAACTGTCAAGTTATTTTTAAACCAAAGAACATATATCAAAAANCTCTAAAATCTATTGTTGCATATTTTCGGAATAATAATCAATTGGTTGAAATGTATAATGATTATTGATGTGCAATTATTATTGGACTTGTTTTGTGATTTTTCAATTTATAATAACCGAAAATTGAATAAGTATGAAATTTGAAAA
>NC_133306.1:772285-822716 GCF_012295235.1 Primulina huaijiensis
ATGTCTCTCACCTATTGAATGTCATGAAACATAGAAAAAATGCACATCCAATTAGTTAGTTTCACCTCAGCGATGCTCACATAAGTATGCACGACAAGTATACATCATATCAAAACAGTATACAAGCATATTACCACAGCTATATAATTGGAGCTAGCTGCCTATGGTTTACATGCAATACATCAATTTACAAAGTGGAACTAAATAGTAAGTTACCGTCATTCTCAAGGTCAATAATTTTATCAAATAGAAAAAAAAAAGTGTCACTAAATATATATTCTGGTTTTGATTCTAATAATAATAAAAGAAAAGGAATCTTGATTTTGTATTAGCTTTCACATTACGCTGCTAATAGCAAGAGTGTAATTCTACTTTTATTATGAAAGGCAGATTACGAAGAGTGGATGACAGCAAGTTTAAAGGGTATATGACGTCATGTGAAGGAATCGAGCCATGAATGTTATTAAGTCCCATTATATTATATAATTGTTCGAGATGCTTTAATTTAATCTAACGTACTTTATATATAAAATGAAATAAAAATAATAAAAATCTATTTATGTATTTAATGTTGATGATAAATATTCTTATTTATAATTAAATTATATATTTTATTAGAATGTATTGGTCTCAATATATAAATCGATATTCACTTCTTAGCCAAAGAAAATTCGATTCTCAAATAATTACGAGCCTAGTGATTAGATTTGATTGTGTTGTTGGGTCCAAAATGTTTTAACTTTCAATTACGCAGGATTTGACACTTAACTTTATGACTTCATCTGTTTCAAAAACAAATATATATTTCAATTTTCATATCTAAATAATAATATTTTTTTCTTTGTTTTTTTTTACTAATATATTCGTTTTTTTAATATTTGCGACCATTTTTTTGAATGAAAGGCGGAGGGAGTAACAATAATGGGCCTATGAATGTGTATCAAGCCCAAGACCAAAAATTGTATGATTTATAAACTATGTAGAAACTAAATTACGTTGCCACATGAATATGACTCGACAGTGGGCATGGGTTCGTGAAATGGCCCAACGATGCAATTGTTAGAATATATTGTTATGATACCCAAAATTCGGGCCCAGTGAAGGACAGCATCGAATGACACTAGCATATAATAANTCTTAGCACAAATGTACTATACATAGTTCCATTCAAGAAAACTCATGCTAGCGTGTCTAAAAAAAATCATTTTGTGAATGATACCTTATATAAATCTTGTAAAGAAAATAAATTTTTTAAAAAAATTTAAAAGTATAACGCCTAGCTAGGTATGCTTGGTCCATGCAATTGGATGATTGGTGCCTGATGGATATATTATCTGAATTATAGCGAAATAAAAAATTTAATAAAACGTAATAAAATATGTAATATTTAAGAAGGATTATATTTATAATAACACCATCATATAATTATCTCGACCCGATTATATATATACTGGATGCATGATGTCGCGGTTGGACTCCGAGGACCAGGAATTCAGTTTGTACAGAGATCGATGCAGCGGAGACCGAGGAATAGAGGGATGAGGTGGATGTGACATAGGGTAGAGCGGCCGCCGCCGCCCCTACCGCAGGGAGGCGAAGAGCTCTGTGGCTCGTCGGTGGGAACTGGGAGTTGAGGGATGTGTCGGCTGAGTGTGGAATTACTTGCTAAATATTGTACAATTGCTTTGTTTTCCTGCGGGCCCTTCACTCTAAGCATTTATTGGTTGCCCACAACTATGATGACCAGTTATTATTTTTTTAAAAAAATTGTAACGTGAGCACTGCTTACACATATCATAAATAAAGATTTATGAGACTATTTAACAAAAAAAATACTTACAATTTTTATTTGATTTCACGTTTCATACATTCCATAATACTAGCGATCTTTGACACGCGTCACGTACTTGTACATTTTTTAATAATTACTTTAGTTTATATTTAAATGAGGTCATATTTAGCTTTTGTGGTTGAGTTATATTCAAATCTCAATTTTAACAACTATAATAGTGAAAAATAGTGAGAAAATAACCAGAAACGAAATAATGAATTTGAAAAGGGAAAAAAGCAAATAAAATAGAGTTGTTCAATAAAATGAACTAGGTAAGATGAACGAGATAAGGGCATCCGCATCCGTTCTCATTAATCCATGTTAATAACTCTCCATCTCCTCAAAAATTATGGGGTCCACGAGCCACATATTCATTACATTAACATTTTCTCATTATTAACTCACACCCACATTCATTTGATATCAACTTTCATTATTTATGGGTCCCACTGTCCACTTACTCATTTTTTTTCTTTTTAATTATTTCAATATCTTTCTAATATTTTTAAAATTTTACAACAAATATTACTAAAAATAAATAGTATTATTATTTTAAAAATAACTTAATTACAATATTCATCAAAATATTATTAAGAAATGAAAAATTTCTTCAGAACATGCCAAACACCGTCGCAAATAGCCACGGTTGTTAAAAAACCGTCGCAAATAGCGACTTTTTTAAAAAACCGTTGCAAGTAGCAACGCTTTTCAAGTTGCTACGGCTTACGAAAAACCGTCGCAACTTACGAAATAATGTCGTTCATTCTAATGAATTTCTTGGCTGCCATGTCATGTCATGGCAGCCAAAATTAATAACTTCTACACCCACATTGGTGCATGAACATTAATGGGCGTTAATAATCACTCATTAATGCACCAATGTGGGTGCCCTAAGAGCTGAAGATATAACTCACACATTTTTTTTGTGATCATTATTTTTTTCTTTGAATAGCATGGTTAATTATATTGCATGAAACCATAATTGTATCCAAGTTGCTTAAAATTAGGTCTGAAGTGACGTGGACCCAAAACATATAATTTGAACGAGTTACAGTTAATATTGTGGTTGTGTATTTATTCAACTATTTGAATACTATTTATTATAATACAATGTATGCAAGTGATAATTATCTGTGATAACTACGTACGAACATACATACCTACGTCTACAGGCAAAAAGAATGATGTTAACGGATCAAAAGCATATTTGCAAGTATTAACGTAACGTTAAAGCTTATATTTGGTTATTTTTAATAAATGCCAGTCATCATTGTCGTGAAAGATCATAAAAATACTAATAAGTGAAATGGTGGATTATTTATATTATAATTGTTTTTATATATATAAAAAAATCAATCACAAACTAAGCGTAAACTATTATTATATCCTCTTGGCGTATCCACGATGCCTGTGATTTCCATGTAATTTATTAATATTTAAAAGTTTACAAATTTTTTGTCAGCTATGTTGACTAAGAAGGGCAAATTAGAGAGTTTAAAGATCTTGCTTTGGCAGCAATTAGGAACGGGCGACGCAAACTTGGTTATAAAATTGTATGTTTGATAAATTAATAAAAATTAAAATATCTTGAGGAAACTTTGTATTTAGCCAAGAAAGAAAAACGAATCAGAAAATTATGAAGCGAGACGTAACATAATTTATTTGTCATTTGCCTTAGTGTCGGCAGACAATATTTTTTAATTTTCATAAACAATCAATGTTTAATTTTAGGCTTCGCTTTCGTAATGTGTAACGCATCATTTACCGTAAATCCATTTGGAAATGTTGAGTTCACAAAATATATAGGTTAAATTAAAATTATAGATTATGTCTCTTGTGAGACGGTCTCACGAATCTTATCTATGTGACGGGTCCACCCTACCGATATTCACAATAAAAAGTAATACTCTTAGCATAAAAAGTAATATTTTTTCATAGAAAACTCAAATAAAAAATCTGTCTCACAAAATACGATCCGTGAGATCGTCTCATTCAAGTTTTTTTCAAAATTATATTCTTGGACGTGGTGTATGAGTATTACCCGTATGTTAGCATTTCATCAACTGACGTGAAAGACTTAACTGGAATAGTAAGTTACTTGGTCCACACCTCTTTGGGTAATATAATATTATGTATATTACATATGAGGAACACATGATATCAAGTCATGTATTGTCACATGGATTGCATATGCAGGAGGCACCCTCGACACCACCCCCTTTTTTACGCCATTAATTTCTCCAAATCGAAGCCATCGTAGCACAACAGTCAATCATCACATCCGAACATTCGCTTTCACTCTAATGGTGTAATTATTTATTTCTATTCATACCATTTTTAAGCATCCTATTTAAATGTGAACAAGAAACAATTCTCAAAATTTGAGGAGAATTAGGAGTTAATTGTGTCTGCAAGTACTGAGTTTTCTTTGACACGTCTAAAGGTAAGTTCATTAAGTTTTTTTCTTAACTTGTTGTGCTGTTTGATCTTTCTCTGCGGGAGTGAGGAAATGTGTTCTTTTGGAAGCAAAAGTTTTGTGGATGCTAATTAGTCGAATCGAGGGAAATCCTTAATAACATATGATGTTGAATTGAAACTTTCATCGAACTAACTCAGAAATTTGACAGGGGAACTATTATCACAAGCCGACTCGAAGTACCATGGGCTTGAATTTGGTTAGAAGTACATGAGTTATATACTCTATTACAGCCAAATCGAAAACCCATGATCGGACTCGATTCGTTTACGTGGAAAATGCATGTTTATTTTATGTATGTGCGATAGTGAAAGGATTTTGAATTTAGGTCTGCAGAATTATGCTAACCGTTGAGATAGAACATATAGACGCTTTGTTTTGTTTTTCCTTGCATTTGCGTCGAACTCTTACCCTGTTAACACTTCTGATTTAATCAGGCCACATAACTTGGGTTGAATAAGAAAGCAATGTGGCCTACAATCGGCATCAACTAAAATTCATGAGGAAGAATACGGGATCGTTTAGAAATTCCGGCACATATTCGAGTCCAGGAACACCAGAACATGGTGACACAAGCATGGTAGAAACTCCCAAAGGTTGGAGCTCAGAGCGAGCAGCGAAGCCGAATAGCACTAGTAGGAGACATGTTAGTTATGCTGCTGCTTTGATACCCTTTAATAGTGGAAGGGCGTTACCTTCCAAATGGGATGACGCTGAGAGATGGATTAAGA
This sequence comes from Primulina huaijiensis, assembly GCF_012295235.1. NCBI lineage: Eukaryota > Viridiplantae > Streptophyta > Magnoliopsida > Lamiales > Gesneriaceae > Primulina > Primulina huaijiensis. Next base: position 777,324 of record NC_133306.1, read on the forward strand.
GCCCAGTTTCCGGCCATGAGTCTTTCAAGGCAGTGACTGCTGATCAGGCGCCACAGAGGCAGCCAAAGTCGAAGAGTGGCCCTTTAGGATCTTCAGGGCTTGTCCACTTATCAAACTACTCGCCCACGACCTTGGGAGGTGAGATAGTGAAGAACTTCGTGGGATACTCAATGTCTAGAGGTCATGATACTGGGATTGGAGTGAAATCCAGTCATTTATATTCTGAAAATACTATTGCTAGAAGTTTTAGTGTTCCTGGTCTGTCAAATTTTATTGGTGACACTTCAGTTTCTAGTTCTCAAGGTACATTATAAAGTCTCTTCGTGTGATAAAATCGTTTGCCCGAAAACTGTTATGTTTAAATTATGGATTTGATTTTTCAGAAGTCGGCCTTGATGAGGGAAGAAAGGAAGAAGATGGGGTTGTTTCACGTTTGGATATGACGACTCAAATGAGTTGTGAAGGAAGTGTTAATTCGTTTTCCAAACAAACGTTTTTGTATTCCATTTTAACTCCCTCTTCTTCAGGCCCAAACACGAATCCTGCGGCTAAAGATGAAATCCGAGATGTGCAGGTAGATAAAAGCACCAGTACAGGCCAGCAATGCAAGAAACAAGGACAAAGAAATGTGGAGGAATTTAAGAATGTTCAAGTGAAGTAAGTAAGGTGGAATTTTGTACTTTCTATTGCAAATTTACAGAGTTCAAGAAGATCTAAGATGGCATGGCTATTTTACAGGTTGCTAAGAGAAGAAGCCAAGATAAGTGCTTGGGAGAAGTTGCAGCAGGCTAAAGCAGATGCTGCAATTCAGAAACTGGAGGTTCGTACATAAAAAATTAGCATTTATCAGACCAAAAATCGTGCCATTTTGAAATCCATGCCACTTAATGTCGAACCTCTGCCTTGAATTCTTGAATAGCTTTTGGTGCAACAATAGATATATGGTCCTGTAAACTAACATATTCGTCATAGAATTAGAAGATATAACTATTGTTTGTCTTGTCATTTATCATCGCATCGTTTTGTGTACAAGCCGCTACATGAGAAATCAGTACAATCACGCCTGAAACTAAAAATGTAATGACTTTGACAAATATACTAATGCCCTTTAAAGTTTTGAAGAGGTTAATTAACTTGTTTGGTGTTTTCTTAATAATAACTACACTTGTTTATATAGATGAAACTTGAGAAGAAGAGATCGGTATCCATGGAAAAAATATTGAACAAGCTAAGAGCAGCTCAAATGAAAGCTGAGGCCATGAGAAACTCGGTGCTGTCGGAAAGACATGACAATAGAACCCGAAGAATTCCATGCTTAGGAAGTTCCTGCGGTATTTTTGTGCATTTACCTTCTATCATTGCCCGTGAGGACAGTTCGTGACTATCGATCTGTCGAATAAAAAATCTAATTTCCATGCTCCGTTACATGATCAACGTTGTTTCTGTGTGTTCAGTGTATGTGTATATAATTATGCATGGCTTACTTTCATTTCAATGGTTTTAGAAAATATTGAGCAATTAAAGAGAATAGAGATGATGGCCATTGAAGTCCATTAAAACGTGAAACTACGATTTCCTTGTAAAATGATGATAAGTTTCAAATTCTAATCATGAAGATACCGCTTTTGGGAATTCTTCTTCCATCAATGTGTTTTTCCCCTATTACATTTTCCCAATATAAATCAAGCTTCTCAGCTCTATTTTCATTAGGTTGAATGTTAAAACAATTTAAATTGTGGAATAAAACATTTGGCACTAAAGTTAAGAGGTTCCAGTATACAACAAAAAAGATTTTTTTGTGGTTTTAAGCTAACTTTATTAACTCCTTTAGGAACACCGCAGTGAATCACTTGGCCCGAAACATTAATTAGCGATTAAAAGTTAGTAATTTAACCATGAGTTCGTCCTTTAAAAGATAATAAATACAATTCAAAGATCAACAAAATGTATTTAGTTTTATTCCTTCCCATTTCGGTGCAACTTTACAACTTCAAATGTAACGTCCCGAAAATTTGAAGGTCCACGTGAACCGCATGCATACGAGTTAATAAATTTCTTTGGTATTTTATTAAATTATTTTAAAGCATTAAATACATGTTTATCTCATTAAATTGTGTTTAATTATTTTATGCATAATTTATGCATGCTAGGATTTAATTCGTGATTTATTTAATTCATGATGTATTTTAAAGTTCATGCATTAGGGTTTCTAGATGCATTTCACGCTCGAACGAGGAACGGAGACCGGAGAACTTTCAGGAAAATTATTTTAGTACATGATTAATTTTTATTAATTAATATAAGGTGTTATTAAGGGTATTTTTTTTTTAAAATGGGATTTTATTGGGTAATTTTACCCGCATGATTTTATTTTTAACGGTACGCAAATCTTATCGAATCGGGGGACTTTTTTTAAGCGTTCGGCTATTATTTTCAAAACCTTTTCAACACGAAATATTTTTCGGGAGTATGTTTGGATTTAATGGTTCTACTTTTAAGCTTGTTGGACTTAAAACCCTTTTCAAACCCTTAATTATCATATTAGGGCCCATTAATTATTTGATTAACTACCTAATTATTATAAAATAAACCCTTAAACTCCCGTAACCCCCACAGCCGATATGTTATCTATATGATACTCGTTTCTGAAAAACAGCATCAACAATGTTAAGTCGAGGCAAGGAAAAACCTTTTTCCGCAAGACGAAATTGCCCGTATCAAAGTGCTATACGTCGCAAGCAATCGTCCCCAAGATACAACGACTTCAAGTCAAAAACTTTGCAGCACTACAAAGTCTCGAGCACAGCGAACAAAATATATGCAGAAGCTTTCAAGTGCGAAACGAAAAAATGCAACAATATGGTATGATTATGAGCAGAAATTGCAAGAACAAGTGTAGTGGATTCTCCAGCAAATTTCGAAAATGAGTGATGGGAATTATTTATAATTGATCATCGGTTGCGTTGAGGAGACACGTTTCTCCAGACCGGATGCGTAGAAGAGATACATTTCTAGTCAAGGAACACAATGTTTGGTGCAAAAGCAGCCAAGAACAAGTGCCAAGATAGCCAAGGGACACGCATGTTTTCCAAAACCAGCGCTGCACAGAATTCCAGAAAGGCTTGCGCATATGCGCGTCCTTATGCACGCCTTGTTCTTGGCCGCAATGCATATTTCCAGAGAGGTTCGCGCATACGCGCGTCCTCATCCGCGCATATGTGCGACTTGTTCTGCCCATGTGCGAAGAAAACAACAAGTCACGCGCATGTGCGCGACATCTTCTGTGAATGCACGCTGGTTTCTTGTTTCGGTTTCGTGTGTAGGTGCTGCCAACAAAATTATTTTCAAATAAATTTTGTCTAAAAAGAATAATACGGTCAAAAGACCACACCACACCTCACCGCGCCGAGCCGGGCGGGCGGGCGCGTGTGTTTAGTTCATCGAGACACAACCTATTAGCGTCTTCCCCGTCTAAAAACTGCCGGTACCCCTTGGGGTCCAAACCCTTGTCTCAACTTGGAGCTTATTAGGGAGACTTTATTTGGTTATTAACTCAATGTGGGACAAGCCACATTTGAGATATCTCACTTCCCTTTACAACTCCTCATTCTTTCTCTTCTTCTCTTTTTCATTTATCCAACAATACGTTCCTTTTCTCTTTCAGATTTCAGTGCCCTCGGTTTCAGAAAAATAACACCAGCTGAAGGCTCGGTTGTGGCTAGTTCTTGCAAAGAAACTTCCTCCGGCTTCCACCTCGAGTCCCTCGTGTTGTGCATCGTTTCAGGCATGATTTGTATCCTCTTTTGCTGCATCATTCACGTATATATATACCAGATGTGTGTATGATGCATGAAATCATTCGATCGGTCTAGGAGCAGGAAGGATTCTTTCGATTTTCATCCATGCCATGCATTTCTTTTAATTGTGACTCACGTTTTCCTTCAGTTTGTGCAAGGGGCCTGCTGTAGGTTGTGTTCTAAGACTGTTATCACCGTAGGGAGTGGAATGGTAGGCTGGAAAAGAGATCAGCGCATCACTTTGTAAGGGTGGTCTCGGCTCATGTTTATTGGTTCGGTAATGGGTTTGGTTGATGTAGAGAGGATTCGGCTGTGCACGGACTCGAATCCAGCCATGTTTCAGACCTTGTAGACTCTAGTGAGATGTCAGGAAGGAGTCATGGGTGTTTGGTTGAAGGAGAAGCCGATCCTCGGAAGCATGGCGTGAATCGAGGGAGATGTGATAGTTTCGGATGGTTTATACGTGGAGTTGTGCAGTGGATTTCGCTTGGTTATGGGCTTAGTTTAGAAGGGTATTTAGGTTCCTAATGGTGAGTTTAATGGTTGGACAGGTGGTTGTAAGAGTGAGGACCGAAAGAATTATGGTTTGGGGGCCATGTGTTGTGATGGGATTTTAGGAAATGGGTTGGCCGAGAGTTAGGAAATTTCTGGAAAGTTTCAGCCGTGTGTTAGGGGGCTAATGACATGGTTTTAGGAGCATTTTAGTATGTTTAAGATATGGTAGAAAGTTGGGATGAATTTGGTAGGGTTTCGAGTCGATTCGGTTTAAAACCGGGACTCCTGTCCAAGTTTTAAAACGAGCCGGTTAAGTTCTGATTTTGGCGTGGGTTTACGTCTAGGAATATTTTTAAAAATATTTTGGGACATTTTAAGGAGTTTGGTAAGCTTCAGGTCAATTTTAGAGGTCCAGGTGTGAAACGATAATTTTGGGTTTTCAGGGGCAAAATGGTCATTTTGCACCCGGGGTGAGATTTTGGTCTTGGCAGCGTCCTGAGCACAAATTTATGATATTTTAAATGATTATGCATCATGTTTACGATTTTTACGATATTATGATAATTATGGTGCATGCTTGGTTTAGAGGAAAAATTACGTATACGCATGCTTTTATTAAGTGATGAATATGTTGACACGTTTTGAAGGAAGTGATTTAGTTGTGACTAACACGATGACACGATGACATGTAAGGCCCGGACTCAGTGGGCGGGTAATGCCGTCGCTGATGATCCTCGCCGCCGGGTACCGCGGTTACACGTAAATGGATCCATCGACTAACATGATGACATGATGATACGAAAGTCACAGCTAATGAACGGAATTCAAATTAATAAATTTAACACGTATATGCTGATACGATTATACATGCTATGATTATTAACATGTTTTGACAGGACACGTTTACGCATTCGATATGATAACATGATAGGACAGGTTTTGACACGTTATGATCGATTTTTACACGATACGCTCATGTTCATGGTTTTTTTTTAGATTCATGAAATGTATCATGATTATGCTATTTTTACTGCTGTGTGCTACGTATATGTATTTGTTATTACTGGTACAGGTGTGTTGAGTCTTTAGACTCACTAGGCGTGTGTGATGCAGGTGAGCATTTTGAACTGGAGACAGGAGGTGCCGAAGACTGATTAGGCAGGCGGGGTGTGACTGATTAGGCAAGCGGGGTGTGCAGTGACATGACCCGAGGACCATTATTTTTCCGCATTATGATTTATGAGATTTGAGAGGAAAGGATTATTTTAATACGTTGATGATTTTAAGATTTTTATACGTTTATGTTCACGTATGATTTTAAATATTTGGTTATTTTAAAATACGCTATTTTTACTATAAAATATTTAAGATCATTTTTAAATGTTATATTCTTATGTTTAAATGTTATTTTGAAAATTGTGAAGTTTTTATTAAAAAAATATATATTCCGCACATTTAAAACGGGAGACGTTACATCAAAACACAAACAATAACAAAAGAGGAAAAAAACATTAAATCTTGATACTTGAATCAATGGTGGTCGGAAACAATTCAGTACTAAAAATGAAATAAAATGGCCATTATTTAGTACTCATTCAATGAATCTTCAAGATTTTCAGATTATTATCAGAGAGAACAGTTGGAAGAAATACGTGGGATGATCCCAATCTAGTTGCATTTACATAATCCTGAGGACAATGTGCTGGAACCCCTGCTGTGAAAAGCCCGATCACCCGAAACATACGAAGAAGCGCCCCTTCTGCATACTCGGGTCCCCTTGTGAATGAAATAGAGAAGCTTCTGATCAGCTCCCACCACGCATTTCCCATTTTGGGTATTAACCATAGTAGAGAGAAGTAGTTCTTGTCGGGCTCTTCGGGAACAATCTGCACAAAAATATGTGAAAAAAATGAAACAAGATAAATACGTATTATTTACACACATGCTAGGAGAGTGCTGCATCGTCTCATATGGAAAAGCTCAATACAAATCTTTTACTAGGTTGACTATCCAACTCGCAACTAAAGCACAAATGTTAGGTTATAAAACCAATTAGAGAACTGTTGTCCCGAAAGACGAGCATATGCAACATAGGACGAGCATATACGACATAGGACGAGTCATCAATAGATTAAAACGCGAGTTTAAGGATCCTATTTTGTGTGTAAAATATATTCAAAAATATGATTTGCCATTTTTGAGCTCCCGGCACGAAATTCCTTGATGCACTACTAGTATGCACGGAATTCGATAGGTAGAGAATCTTACCTTAGCTTCATAGAAACTGTTATAGTAGATGCATGTCCCAAAGTGCTTGAACAAGAGGGTTGAATCATCGTAAGGCAATCTCGGAACGACATCATAACTGTAAACGAATCTGTAGTGATTGATGTTGTGTTTTTCTATAGTTCTTTTCATGAATTCTCCGAATTTTTCGTCACCAACTCTTGGCTGCCCAAATGTGTAAACACCGTCCAGTCTTTCGAGCAAAAATGACTCATCATGCAGAGCCAAGATCGCAGGGAACAACGCAGCCAACGCGCCACCCAAGCTGTGGCCTGTGAGTATGAATTTGGCTTTATCATTATTCTGCAGCCGCTGTTTCAGCAGTTTCCGGAGGGCATAGTAGGCAGTCTCCTGCTTGTTTGGCGGCTGTTCCTTGGGCCAGCCAAGGGTTTTCTGCATTCCTAGCGCTTTCATGAAACCACCGTGGATTTTTCCGGCAGCCGGAAGCTCGTACCACGATAGATCGACGTCGGTGGACCACGCATCTGAATCGAATGGTTCTGTTCCTCTGAAAGCAATGACGATAATATCATTCTTGTCTTCTAGTGCAAATGCTTGTGTCGTGCCTTTTTCTTGATAATCTGCGATAGGCTAGCTGTCAGTTACACTAAAAAAAACAACTTTTAAACTATTAATTAATTACAGGTAACTGCGAAATAATTGATCGTTACTTTAAAAAAGTTTAGGAATTAAAATCATTTACCATTCCAGTAGTCGTTGAATCCCAGGAATTCCATCTGCACATCTTAAAAACACAAAATTAGTTCGGTATATAATTATTTTACCTTTTATGACCGACTTATTTATTGATTATTATTTGGTCGATCAATAACCATAATATTTTATATAGAACACTTGATAGAAAAATGTGATCGCTATAGATGATCTAAATAAAACCTCCTTAAGGTAATACTCGATAAACTTATAATTTACACCAGTGAAATTTGTTAAATTTGTCATATTTTCTATTTTCATTATCTAATTTATCAAAGTCAAGTCTTAGTAATGTAACTTTGTATTGAATCATATTTTGTCAGAGTACTTATGCGATACCAAAAAATACTGATTTGACATAACAAAAAAATGTTGAGTTGAAGAAAAAAATTATCATGTCTCCAATCTGGTAAAATAGGTTTTGAAACCAACAAGAAAAACATAATCACAAGACTATGATCAAACTTTGATAAGTTAGAAAAGGCGAATAAAGAACACAAACAACTTGGAGAACTAATAGGTTATTTTTCTATCTATATTATATTTTGTGAGGTGAGTAGTATTATCATTTGAAAATTAGTTTGTTTAGTGAGATAATAGTAATATTTTCATTTAAATGGTCATTTCAAGATGTCAAGTGAATTACTTCGTGTTAATTGGCATGGCTAGATTGATTACGTATAGATAGTGTGTGTGTGTGTGTGTGTATATATATCAAATTATAAAGAAACGTGGTGGGTAGTTATTAAATTATATGGATTAAAATAATAATTAATAAATCATCTTCCAGCTGTATACCTGTCATCTCATTTCTATCCACTTGCAACCTCAGCTTGCTTTCCTCGTTTTAAGCAAGGAATTACATTTAATCCCCGTAATTTTCCAATAAAATAAAATCATGCATGTTTCTGACGATTTAAAGTCTTTTCAATCAACTATCATACTCATGAAAATTGGTGAAAGAAATCACTGAATCGTATTGAAACTGTTCCACTAATTGTAATGCATAAAGTAAATCGGGCTAAATCAAATAAAATCATAAAATTGATTCAGCATTTATCATAGTAATTTTGACAAGTAAATTATTGACCTATAAAGGAATATTGATTTAATTAGATCGTTATCTTTTTCAATATAAACCAAATCAAAACCAAGATTTCAAAAAAAGAGAAATCAATAATAATTAATTATATATATAAGTTATAAATGGGGGAATATTATAACATGGAAAACTTCAAAATGGTACCTTCCAATGGTTCTCTACGATGGCCTGAATAAATTTCTTGTTCTCATAAGATGCCTTAGACGCCATTACAGAGAGAACAGCTTTGTATCTTGCGTCTCCATGCTCGATCTTGGAGTCTAATTCAAGTCGCTTGTCGATGTGTCCAACAAAAGACAGGAAACTGGATGATGTTTTATCTGGCTGTACTACTTTGCCTGTGCACAAGAATAAATAAAATTAGACCTCAGAATATATACGGATTGCATTATTTTTTCCATCATTTTTAGCTTTGTTTTATTTATAAATAAATCATATGTATCCTATCAAGAAAATGCTAGCTAGCTAGCTAGCTACCTGGAATTATTTATTATTGATAGGTGAGCGCAGTTAATCCAGATATATTGTAATTCTAGCCGGCCGGACAAAACATTTTATATAACGAAATTAAAAAAAAGGAAAAAATGCAATGTTAATACTGCAATCCCAAACATGTCGAATTTACAATTTTTCATATAAAATAAATCATGTAAAACGGCCGTCGTCTAAATTAAATTCATGCATCTTATTCTGTTTGATAAAATGACTGTCAATTACATTTTGTTTCACCTTTAAAAATAAAATGGTCGAAATCCGATGCAGAAGAATATAGCGTCAATCATTGTGTGTGTGACTCTTGAATGCTTTACAGCAACGCAACACGTGATTCAAAAACTAGCAATATATTCGATTTTTTTTTAATAAAGCAATATATGCAATTTGTGAATATAAAAAGAACGTGATTTCAAATAGGTAGATAGGAGTACAATCACAATTAATGATGCATCGATTAAGTAAACTATTGTAGATGAGATTTGGAATATATATATATATATATGTGTGTGTGTGTGTGTGTGTGTGTGTGTGTGTGTGTGTGTGATATGTAAAGCAATGAATTAATACAGAACTGTGGAGTGCAACCGACAAGGTAGATCTCAAATATATACGTATAAAGTAATAAATATAATATATGACAAGTAGCTAACGTGCATGTATCAAGAAAAGGCTACTACGTACGTTTCTCAAGTAAAGGATCTAATTTTCAGGGATTTTATAATTAAATCCACTTGTGTTTTAATTTGATTATTTCATTTGAACCCTACAACTTAATTTGAACGCCTTTTTAATTTTTCTATATAGATGAGGATGATTGACTTTGATGCAATATTACCAAAGATCTGTTTAGAGTGGGAATCAGTGTTACAGATTACTGATATTTAATAAGAATTTGAATGAACTCAAACAGAAAAGCTAGCATCGATCGTTTGCTTCTTGGCACTTCTGCATCCCGATACTTTAAGTTTAAAAATGGATGCGTACGCACAAAAAAAAAAATCAAATAAAATGAGTTGATTACTTAGTTACCATTAAAAGAATTAATGAGTAGCCCAGAGAATCCGTCATTCCCCCAAAGCAAGTTCAACCAATACTCGACTCCGTCGCCAATCCTCGCCATGGGCTTAGATACGGTCTGCAGAAATTTCTGTGTCATCGTCGAGACAAAGATGATCCATCTACGCCCGAATGGCTCCCGCCGTACCCCTTCCGGACAGTCCACAAATTTCCTTTTCCCGATATCGCTCGACAACAATATCTTGCTCACTTCAAGTACACCAGCTTCTTCTGGCTTGAGGAGCATGTAATCACAGGAAAATGACTTGTTGCATTCCGCTGAAGAATCCATTTTTTTTCTTTCAAGCAAATGTAACGTAGAAGAATGGGGTTTACTTGAAGGCACAGGTGTATAGGTATATATATATATAGATCAGAGAGAGAGATTATCTACTTACAGATTAGAATCTATTATTCTTATAATTTACAACATGTGATTAGAAAAATTTATAACATGGCATTGAATAGTGTCAAATTTGTGTTCTCTTGAAAAATTTCAGGGAATGGATTCCTAAAGGCCAAGAGCAAGTGGTTAAAAAAAAGTGAAGCTTAGTGCCTACCCTACTTGTAACTTTTGTTAATTCAGACGACTTTAGGGGTGGTTGAAATATATTTGGCACGGCAATAAACACTTGGTCTGCTCCAACTCAGAAATTTCTGCCTCGAGGGAATCTTTTATATATATATATATATATATATATATAGAGTTTGGTGGATAAAAAGATATTTTTGAAATTAGTAAAATGGATTCACCCGACTTACCAACAATTTGATAGGTTTATTTAATTTTAATTAATAATATATACACACAATATTGATTACTCATTTTCTAATAATGTCTTGAGTTTTAATTATGAGTAAATTCTTTTTTATGTATGATTGAATTTAAATTTGCAAATTTTAGATCATGTAAATACTTATCTCTTTATATTTTATTGAATTAAGTTTTAGAATTTATTTTTTTGGAACAAGCGCCAATCACATTAGAGGTGAGCCAAGTTGAGATATTAACGATGAATCATCCTTTTCAAACAATTAAAATTTTATTCAAAATTCGTATAATTTAATTATATAATATATTCTAGTTACTTGTAGCATTCGGTATCATCAAGTTCTAATCACCAAGATTGAATTAACTAAATTTGATCCAATTTGACGGCTATTGTTAATTTTTGCTATAATTTTCACGTTAACGAGTATAGAATTTAAATTCTTACTATATATACTATTAAATTTACGTATGAGATTTAGAGAACATTTCTTAACATTCAGACATGTTTAAAAGATGAATATATATACTGCTCTTATCTTATTTAATAATATTGATTGAGTCTTCATTCTATTGAAGTCAAATTAGATCGATGGACCCTTTCTCCATCATATACTTGGTGGCAATAATAATAATAATTAATTTCAAACTTAGATGTGAACATAAACATCTAATTATCTAATCACATTAATCTGTCCACATTTCTTGTTCAATAATAGTTTTTCAATCTCGTGTTTAAAATATTTGATTAAATTATACCAATTCTCAATTAAAACCAATATTTTTTTCAACCATATATATAGAAAATTAAATAAAAATAACGAAGAGTTTTTAGTAGTCAAATTGCTTGACGGAGCTTGTTCTTATTCGTGCGGGAGTACAAGTCTTTAATTTGGTAAATAAATCTTCATTTGGTTAACTTGAAAAGTAATTGACCAACGCGGATTTTCAAGGAATTGAATGTCATATTTGAATTGCATCAATTTTAAAGTGATGATTTAAATATAAAAATAGCGTGTGATCCGATTTATGAAAAATATTATTTTTTATATTTAAACTATTATTTTTTATTATAAAAATATCATTTTTTATATGTTATGTTATGAAAAATATTGTGTAAAAGACCGTTGCATATAAAAAAAATATTCAGAATAAAAAAAACTATGGAGGATTGTAATGCCCGAGATTTGAATCATCGTAATCCAGAATGATTTGTTGATAATCGAGGTAATTATAGACGGACCACTCCGAGACCAGAATTGGAAAGGCAAGAGTTGGACATAGGTGAGCTACAGTAGGTATCGCGCACATGCGCGGCAGAAATGCGCGCAAGGCCATTGCCGAGGCAGAGAACCTCGCGCATATGCGCGAGAAGAGGGCGCGCATATGCGCGAGCTGGTGGACTGGAATTATCCGGAGGCCGTAGGTTTTGCTACGTTCTGATATGTTTTGAAATTATGATATTTTCAGAATCGGATATGATTCCTATATGATGTTCTTGACATGTTAGACNCAACATTTTGTTTCCACGGAAAATGCGAGTCGATAGAATGTATTAATTGTAATATTAAATTTTATGTTTGATTTCGCAGCGAAGTTTTGAGTTAAACTGATGGTTGAAATTTCTTTTAAAATTTTCAAAAGTGTCATTAAATACTCACTGGGTCTCATGTAAGAGCGTCTCACGGATCTTAATCTGTGAGACGGGTCAACCCTAACCATATTCACAATAAAAAGTAATACTTTTAGCATAAAAAGTAATATTTTTTCATGGATGACCCAAATAAGAGATACGTCTCACAAATACGACCCGTGAGACCGTCTCACACAAGTTTTTGCCCTTAGTCCAATATATATGTTTATATGTGTTTACACACATATTACGAAAAAAAATATTGAAAACAAAATTGACAAAAAAAATTATATTTTACTCTTGTTTAATAAGTGTTTCCATATATATAGTAAATTTTTTTTTAAGTAACTAACATATTTAATGAGTAAATACATATTGATAAAATAATAAAAACGATATTAAATATAATTATTGGACTGTATATTTGATATGTGAAAAATGTATCATTTATATTTGAAATAAATGAATAATACGTTCATCTATTTTACTTTAGACTAGAATAGTACAATTGCATATATCTTATCACCGTCCACCATGATGTTGATAATTAATAACAACACATCATTATTACGTCACACACACACACACACAAATATATATTATTTTTTTATTATATCAGTATGGAGCACCTCTTTTTTCTTTTTCTTTTTTTATAGGTAAAAAATTATGAAAATAGTATTTTAAAATATAGTATAAAATCGTAAATTCTATTCTACAATTTGTTTCAATAGTTAAATAAATATTTATATCTTAAAAATCTATAATCAAATTATTTAAAATAATGATGAAAATATATGACTTTCATGGAAGGTTGATAAAAAACTTTCTGCAATTATATTAGAGTCTAGATTAAAAAAATCATTTCTTTAATTAAGCCCATAATTATATACATATATATCCGAAAAGAGTATTTTAGAAATTTTTATTATATTGCATAATTTAAAAGATATTTTACGTTTCAATTAAATACAGTTTATATTATATATATATATATATATATATAATTATCAGCTAATAATCTCTCCAAATCCAGTTGAAAGTTATCAATTAACAACTAAATACTTAATTAATCAAGGGTAGCCATCACTTAATAATAAATTTGAAAAGAGGTGCGGGGAAGATTAATAAATGCCGTGGTTTGAAGTGTAAAAAGTCACCAGCATAAAAGCGTGGTTATTATTAAATTAAGCCTAATTAATTACTGTACAAAAGATCAACCACGTTTCCGAAACCAATGTTACGCGATATGTCCTTCTTAACCACGCACGTGGTGTTTTTATATTTTTTATAAACCAAGCCTTCCACTAACGTTTGCGGCTACGAATTTACACCAACTTACTCCTAAAACCTTCCTATATGTTGACAGAGTTTCACATTTTCACACAGTGACGTGTAGTTTCGGCTCTGTATTTCCAATCTCAATCTTCTCCTCCAAAGGCAGAAGTTCAAGCTTGAGTATATGTATAAACAATTTGAAATACTCTTTTGCGTTTTCTGAAGAATGGATTGGATTCGAGGTGAGAAACTGGGGCATGGTTGCTTTGCTATTGTAAATTTAGCGGTGCCCAGAAGCAAGAGTGGTGGAGTTTTCCCTTTAATGGCGGTGAAGTCTTGCGGGTTTTCGCAATCTTCTTCTCTCATGAAGGAGAAATTGATTATTGACGAGCTTAAGGACTGCCCGGAGGTGATTCGCTGCTTTGGAGAAAGCTTTTCATATGAAAATGGCGAAAAGTTGTATACTGTACTGTTGGAGTACGCCTGGGGGCGCGGCACTTTGGCTGATAAACTCGAGAATTATAGTAATCGGAGGCTTTCGGAATCCGAAGTCCCGCGGTGCACGAAGGCTTTGCTTAGAGGGATTCACTACATTCACAAGCTTGGGTACGTTCACTGTGATATTAAGCTTCAAAATATTCTCTTGGGCTCTGACGGTGGGGTGAAGGTTGCGGATTTCGGGTTGGCGAAGAAAGCAGGAGGTGTTTCGGGGTGTGGATTAAGGGGCACGCCGCTATACATGTCTCCGGAGATGGTCTGCAGCGGGGAACAGGGCCCTCCTGCGGATATCTGGGCTGTTGGATGCGTGGTGGCGGAGATGGCCACAGGATCTCCGGCGTGGCAGTGCTCAGACGTGACGGGGCTTTTATTTAGGATCGGAATTGGCGAGGAGGTGCCGCAAGTGCCCGGGAGTTTGTCGGAGGAGGGTAAAGATTTTGTTAGGAGATGCTTTGTTAAGAATCCAAGCAATAGATGGACGGCTGAGATGCTTCTAAATCATCCCTTTATTTCTGATGGTCAAGATTTTGACGATGACGTCGACGCCGTTTCCTTAACAACCAAAGAGGAAGAAAGTGTCTCCATTTCTCCGAGATGCCCATTAGACCATGTTCAATTACATCATTGCCACTGTCGGTATATTCTCCGGAATCCCCGTCCAGTTTCCCAGGCGATTTTTGGTACATTTCACCGAGGGTCCGTCTGCGAGACTTGGTAAACAATCAAATCCTTGATTGGTCGGTTTCGGATGATTGGGTAACGGTTACGTGACGGAGCTCGTTAGGCCAATTCAAATAACAAGAAAACAGAATTGATTTTTATTACTGATATTTTTTATCTTTCTTTTGTAAATTTTCATTTTTAATTTTTTTTATTAGGCACATTATAGCTTTCTCTCTTCCTACGTTTATTATAGTCATGTAGGATTGTACCGAATTCGTAGAAAAATTTGTCCATATTGAAAGCCAGGATGCATATACTAGATTAAATACATTAAAGAAATGAATATTTAAATTTATTCAAGTCCTGGAAACAATTTCATCTATTTATTAGTTTTTCTTTGAAAAATGAGACTGTTGCTTGGATGTGTTAGACAAATATCTGTTATTTGCTTAATCGCCCACTGCATGCTTTTTCGGGTTTCTGATATTTTCATTTTTCGGCAGCAAAACTTGCTAGCAGGCAGCAATATCCATTAAGTGAGAAATGGGGCCCACGTAAATAAAAAATTAAGAAAATTTGTATCCCACATAGAAGAAATCTGAAAGCTGTACGGGAGAATTAGTTATAAATAGAGCTCAATTCCTTCAGTTATTGTATCTCAAAATCAAAAGTTTTTTAGTTTTGATAAAAAGAGAGAGCATAGAAAAAAGAGTGTATTATTTTCTTGAGTGCGGGAATTCTCTTGTGTGAGTTAGAGAAATTATTTTCTAGGTATACTCGGGTTGGGAGTGTGAGAAATATTGAGTGTATTGGTGTATACACTTGTTGTAATATTTTTTCCAGTTATAAAAGTTGCAGTGCTCCGTGGACGTAGCATATATTAGGTGAACCACGTAAATCTTTGTGTTCTTGTTGATTATTTTATTCCGCAAATAGTTTGGGTACTATATTATCACCGTGGTTGACATCGCTTCGGGTGTAATTCCCCAACAACTGGTATCAGAGCTTTGTTGTGAAAATTCTTAAGAATTCTGAGTATGCTCTGTGGTTGCAGCTTTGTCTGATCTTCCACATCAGAAAAGATTTTTTAGATTTTTTGCTAAGGCTGGAGAAGTGATGGGATGAGATGATGGATCGGGACCGGGAATCAACAAGTTCGATGGAACAGATTTTTCGTTCTAGCGGTTACAGATAAGAGATTATCTGTACAGTAAGAAGCTGCATCAACCTCTGTCAGGAAAGAACCCGAAAAAGATGGAGGATGATGATTGGGAGCTCCTTGACCGACAAGTTTTAGGTGTCATACGATTGACCCTAACAAAGAACGTGACGCATAACGTAGCGGAGGCCAAAACCACGGAGGAGATGATGACCATTCTATCAGACGTTGAAATTAAGCCATCAGCAAAACAACAAAGTATATCTCATGAAGGAGTTATTCAACTTGAAGATGGGAGCTTCGGTGGCAAAACACATAAATGAATTCAACACGATTGTTTCACAGCTGACATCGGTTGAAATTAAATTTGATGATGAGATTCGGGCACTTATTCTTTTGGCGTCTTAATCAGAAAATTGGGTACCGATGCGGGCAGCGGTTAGCAACTCTGTTGGAAAAAGAAAGTTACAATTCAATGATGTTAGATATCAAATTCTTGCTGAAGAAGTTCGCAGGATGGATTCTGGTGAAGGAACATCATCAAGTTCTGCTCTAAATCTCGAGAATAGAGGAAGGGGCAGGAATGGCGAAAAGAGTTTTAACCAATGGCATGATAGATCCAAGTCGAGAAACGGAAAAGACAATAGCAATTTTGAAAAGAATGTGAAGTGTTGGAGCTGTGGTGAGACTGGTCACTTGAAAAAGAATTACAGATCAACAAATAACGACGCTAATATTGTTACTGAGGAGGTACATGATGCTCTATTACTATCCATGGAAAGCCCGATTGATTCTTGGGTTATGGACTCGGGAGCTTCGTTTCATACCACTGGTAATCGTGATGTATTCGATAATTATATTGCTAGCGATTACGGAAAAGTTTTCCTGGCTGATGGAAAACCCTTGGAAATTGTTGGTATGGGTGATGTACGGATGAAGATGTCAACTGGATCTGTCTGGAAAATCGACAAAGTCAGACATGTACCAAAATTGACACGCAATCTGATCTCGGTGGGACAGCTCGATGATGAAGGCCACAATGTGACCTTCGGTGATGGTTCCTGAAAAGTGAACAAAGGAGCCATGATTGTTGTTCGAGGAAAGAAAACTGGAATATTGTATATGACTTCCAGTTGCAGAGACACATTAGCAGCTGTGGATGTTGGAGCCAATTCAAGTCTATGGCATTATAGACTTGGACACATGAGTGAGAAGGGAATGAAGATGTTGGTGTCAAAAGGAAAGCTACCAGAATTAAAAACTGTTGAACACCAACTATGTGAAAGCTGTATCTTTGGAAAGCAGAAGAAGGTGAGCTTTTCAAAAGGCGGTAGAGAACCGAAAGCAGCAAAGTTGGAGCTGGTTCATACTGATGTATGGGGACCATCTCCTGTGACATCCCTTGGAGGCTCGAGATACTATGTCACATTCATTGACGATTCGAGTAGAAAAGTTTGGGTTTATTTTCTGAAAAATAAATCTGATGTTTACGAGACCTTTAAAAGGTGGAAAGCCATGGTGGAAAATGAGACCAACTTGAAGGTGAAGTGCTTACGGTCTGACAATGGTGGAGAATATGAAGATGATGAGTTCAAGAAATATTGTGCACAGAACGGGATCAAGATGGAGAAAACCATTCCTGGTACACCTCAACAGAATGGTGTAGCTGAAAGGATGAACAGGACCTTGAATGAACGCGCAAGGAGCATGAGATTGCATTCTGGATTGCCAAAATCATTCTGGGCTGATGCTGTTAACACTGCAGCATATCTGATCAACAGAGGACCTTCGGTACCACTGGACTACAAAATACCCGAAGAGGTTTGGAGCGACAAAGAAGTAAACCTTTCTTTCTTGAAAGTGTTTGGATGTCTATCCTATGTTCATATTGATTCAGCAAGCAGAACAAAACTTGATCCGAAATCAAAGAAGTGCTTCTTTATTGGTTATGGAGATAATGAGTTTGGTTATCATTTCTGGGATGACCAAAATCGGAAGACCATTCGGAGCAGGAATGTAATCTTTAATGAGAAACTTCTGTACAAGGACAAGTCAGACATTGGAGCTGGAGATGAATGTCCTGAAGTCAAGAAGACTGATGAAGTGCCATTGACAAATATTCCTGTGAATGAATCGAAAACCAGTAACCAGGAATATGAAGAAGAAACTGTACAAGATGATGACCCACAAACTCCGGTGATTGAACTCAGGAGATCTTTGAGAACCATTAGACCACCTGAGATATACTCTCCTGCACTTCACTATATTTTGCTGACAGACAAAGGTGAACCGGAGACCTATGAAGAAGCAATGCAAAATGATGATTCAACCAAGTGGGAGCTGGCCATGGAAGATGAGATGGATTCACTGTCATCCAATAAGACGTGGGAGTTGACAGAACTTCCGCAAGGCAAAAAAGAGTTACATAACAAGTGGGTGTACCGGTTAAAAGAAGAGCATGATAGTAGCAGACGGTACAAGGCAAGACTTGTTGTAAAAGGCTTCCAACAACGAGAAGGAATTGATTACACTGAGATTTTCTCTCCGGTGGTTAAATTAACCACTATCAGGACTGTACTTGGACTAGTGGCGAAGGAAGACTTACATTTGGAGCAGTTGGATGTAAAGACTGCGTTTCTTGACGGTGATCTGGATGAAGAAATTTATATGAAGCAGCCACAGGGCTTTGAAGTACGGGGAAAAGAGAGAATGGTGTGCAAACTTCAGAAAAGCTTGTACGGTCTCAAACAAGCTCCAAGACAGTGGTACAAGAAGTTTGATGGATTCATGAGTGAAAATGGATTCCTAAGGTGTCAAGCTGATCACTGCTGTTATGTGAAAAAGTTTGACGGTTCTTATATCATACTACTGCTATGTGTAGATGATATGCTGATAGCTGCAGCTTGTCTGGAAGAAATTGATAAACTCAAGAAAGATTTATCAAAGGAATTTGCCATGAAGGATTTGGGTGCTGCAAAGCAAATCCTTGGAATGAGGATCTTTAGAGACCGGGTGAATGGATTCTTGAAGTTATCTCAAGAAGAGTACGTGAAAAAGGTGGTTAGCAGATTTAATATGGATGAAGCTAAATCTGTGAGTACTCCTTTGGCTAGTCATTTCAAACTAACCAAAGCACATCACCATCGACGGAGCAGGAGCAGGCTTATATGAATAAGGTTCCTTATGCTTCTGCTATCGGAAGCCTCATGTATGCAATGGTGTGCACAAGACCAGACATAGCACATGCAGCGAGAGTTGTGAGCAGGTTTATGAGTAATCCAGGAAAGCAACACTGGGAAGCAGTTAAGTGGGTTCTCAGGTATTTGAAAGGTACTGCTAGTTGTTCTTTATGCTTCAGGAGATCAAAATTTGGCTTACAGGATTTTGTCGATGCCGATATGGGTGGTGACCTGGATGGCAGGAAAAGTACTACTGGATATGTGTTCACATTAGGTGGCACAGTTGTAAGCTGGGTGTCTAAGCTGCAAAAGATTGTTGCGCTTTCGACTACTGAAGCTGAGTATGTTGCAGTTACAGAAGCTAGTAAGGAGATGATATGGTTGAGATCCTTTCTGGAGGAATTGGGTCAGAAGCTTGAAGATAGCACATTATAATGTGACAGTCAGAGTGCTATTCATTTAGCAAAAAATCCTGTTTATCATGCTAGGACAAAGGATATACAGGTTAGGTACCATTTCATCAGATCAGTGCTGGAAGATGGAGTCTTGATGCTGGAGAAGATTCCTGGAAGTAAAAATCCAGCCGATATGCTCACGAAGACGGTAACCATTGACAAAGGACTGCAAGAATAAATGAGGAGATATGAGCTGCTGCAATGATGATGTGAAGACGTGATTGAAATCAAGTCTTCAAGTGGGAGAATTGTTAGGTGAGAAATGAGGCCCACGTAAATAAAAAATTAAGAAAATTTGTATCCCACATCGAAGAAATCTGAAAGCTGGACGGGGGAATTAGTTATAAATAGAGCTCAATTCCTTCAGTTATTGTATCCCAAAATCAAAAGCTTTTTAGCTATGATAAAAAGAGAGAACATAGAAAAAAGAGTGTATTTTTTTTCTTGAGTGCGAGAATTCTCTTGTGTGAGTTAGAAAAATTATTTTCTCGGTATACTCGGTTTGGGAGTGTGAGAAATATTGAGTGTATTGGTGTATACACTTGTTGTAATATTTCTTCCAGTTATAAAAGTTGCAGTGCTCCGTCGACGTAGCCTATATTGGGTGAACCACGTAAATCTTTGTGTTCTTGTTGATTATTTTATTCCGCAAATAGTTTGGGTACTATATTATCATCGTGGTTGGCATCGCTTCGGGGGTGTAATTCCCCAACAGAATTCAAGATACATATCCTCGATCGTATACATAGCAACTAGAATCTACCTTGAATTTTGTGCACGACAGTTAAATAAAAAACAGCATTTCCGTATCCAAATACATTCTTTCTTTATATACAAACAACTATAAATAAACTTTATAAGTTTCGAATAAATAGGAAATCTCACTCCCACCTTATGTTATACATCGTGACCTTCGGGACCACGTTTAGAGTAGTAAGAAACAAACAGGCATAGAAAGAGGACGTACAAATTCAGTCGATGTTAGCGTTCTATATTGTCAAGTCTTTTTTCAATATTTGTGCATCGTAATATAATAATAAAATAAAGACATCTTTGTTTTTCAAGCGCAAAAATAAAATAATATGTCCCTATCCGATTTTACATTATTATAAAATTTAANCCGTTCTTATGAAATAATAAAATTGACACGGATATATAAACTTAATGAAAGGAAAAAAAAGATTTGGACTTCTGATTTTTAATTGTATTTTAATCATTTGCCCAACACGTGTTTGTAGATAATAAATATATATAACATTCACTTAAATAACGAAAACCATCTCACCTAAATCTCTAAATATAAAAATATTGATCTAAATGTAATATGTAGAGCGAATTATACATTTATTACTATTTTTTTACTATTAACAAACTGCCCACTCTCGTGGGCTAGGCTTTCATGTATCATTGCGATATGTCGATATCTCACACAAAATTAAAATGAGTTCACAATTATTTATTTTGTGAATTTAAAATTTATTAATTAACTAATAATATCAGTATTAACTATTAATATGTACAAATTTCGATAAAATAATTTTCTTACACATTATGTAGTCGTAGGAGTCAAGGAAAATATATATTAATGCAACATATCATAAAATTGATTAATCATAATTGTACAAAAATTTTTCAGACCATCTCATCGGTCAATTTTGCGAGAATGATATTCGACCCGACTCAACTTATGAAAAAATATCACTTTGATGATAATTATGAAACAGGTCGACCCGTCTCACTATAAACATATTCTTATAACTGTATCGTTGAACGTATTTGATTACTTAGCTAATTTTTAAATAACTTGCAAAAAAAATGACTTTTCATTAATTTAAGGTTGCAAGCAATAAAATTAATATGATTCATTCGTGGTGAAATCATCTCTCACTATCTATTTGAGTTCGAATATGATGATAGTGAAACAACTTTAATATAATTAAAAATAAATTGATGAAATCATTATTATTGATATTAATAAATGAGATCCATATTTAAATTTACATAAAAAGTTTTTGGTCAATAAGGAACATTAAACTCCGAAAGCTACCCATACATTAGTTTTATTTAATTAAGTTAATTGATTAATGTCATAGTTAATATTTCCTTATCGCACGAGTACTTCCCAATCCATTCCAGTATTTTTTAATCTTGGTTTGGATCACAAGCCCAAAAACTAAACCCAGCCCATGAAATAAACGAGTCCCGAGGGATAAAGGAATTCAGAATGGCGCCAAACACATTTTCCCGCCAGTGCTTCAGTCTTCAACCCATCTTTCCTCTCCGAATTTTTAGATCTAGCTAGGGAGCAAAATCTTCAGAATTTTACTGGTGGAGCAAAGAACGATGGCAGATGAGGAACCGGTGGAGGGGAGGAGGCGGACCCGGGGTCCTGCCGTGAAGGCGCGTTCGGAAGCACTACAGCGTCTCAAAGCCATTCGCAGTGGTGGCCGTCGTGAACTCGAATCCGGAGGCTTCCAGATTAAGATGGAGGAACCGATTTATGACACGGTGGATGAAGACCAGTACGAAGCTCTAGTAGCCAAGCGCCGCGAGGAAGCCAAAGGGTTTATTGTCGACGACAACGGCCTAGGGTACGGCGATGAAGGTGAGGAAGAAGACTGGTCACTCGCTGGTGCCTCCTTTTCTTCGGAAGAATCTGAGGGAGAATTCGATCGGCGGAAAAGAAAGAAAAATAATGGAAACGATGATGCGGATAAGAAGGCGAGGGACGTTGTGAAAAAGCCTTCGGCGTTGGCATCTGCGGCAGCATTGATGGGTAAGCAGAAGATTTCTAACATGTTTACTTCCACTGTGTTTAAAAAAGATAATCAGAAGAACTTATCTAGTGATAGTATTGTTGATGATGTGCTTGCTGAGTTTGCGCCCGATGAGACTGATAAGGAGAGGAGAAGGAGAGGGAACATTAGTAATTTGAGTTTTAACCATTCTAAAAATTTTTCTTCTCCCAGCGGAGTGGTTTTACCAGTCAAAATTGAGAAGCCCGTCGTTGGCAGCATTAGTCCAGATTCTAGAATTAAAATAAATGGAGAACATCAAGATGATGCGAATGGAGGGTCAAGGAAGTGTTATGCCGAGGGAGGTGAAATAATGAGATGCAAGGAGATTAATTTTGACATCGCAGAGAAAGGAGCTAATTCATCTAATAAAACAATAAACGAGACAAGAAAGGAGAAGAGCGAAGCAACTGAGGATGGAAAGGTGGGCAAAGAATGTTTGATAAATGAAGTCAAAGTTAAGGATGAATCACCTGTTAAAGAGGTTGAGAAAAAAGTGTCTACCCTTAATGCAAAAATCGTAGAGCCAAGAGATCCAGCCTTGAGTGCTAAAATGGGGTGGCAGGCCGTGAGAAGTGCAGGGAAAAATTCAACCGCTGAGTGCAATGAATCTGGGCATGGGATGAATCAGAACTCAACCAGCGAGGAAAAATTGGATTTCGAATTGGGGTCTGATGGATCGTTGCCTTTCTACATACTTGATGCACATGAGGAGATTTATGGTGCTAATGCTGGGAATCTTTATCTCTTTGGAAAGGTATGTGAGCAGTACTGTGTGTTTATCTGGTTTTGCATTTTGTGTAATTGTGATCATCTGCTGAATTTTGTAGCTAACCCTACATTGCTGTCTGATATAGAGGATGGACTTTATAGTGATGATCTATATAGTAACTTTGACTCGCATATAGCATTTTAGAGTGTGATAAAATGATGTAATATTCTGGTCTAGTCCTGTCAGGGTGCAAAATCAAGTTCGTGAAGTCCCAATTTTTCTCTCCTTTTCTGTTATGTTCTCCAGAAGTTCTCCAGAAACGTAGTCTCATGGACTTTTAGTGAACATATAACCTCAGATGAATATTTGTATATACTGATCTCTCCATCTTTGAAGTTCCATCATTCTACTCCATTTGAAGTAGAGGGTAAGATCAATTCTTGGGGCTTTCCTCTGGTTCTTTTGTTTTACTTGCTATAGGGCCAGTAGATGTCATACTTAAATGAACCTATAAAGCTTTTATGTTTTTTCATATGTTTCATATAAGGCACCGTTTACTTTGCATGTTTACATGACCAGTCTTTGACAAATTTGCTTCCCACAATACTCACATCGTTTTAATTCCTTCCTTTCAATGAAATGGCTATCTTAAACTATATTTAACATTGTTTCAATGCTGATATGTCTTAAAATATCTTGTCATGTATGTGACTTGGTAGATTTTCTTCCCCATTTGTGGTTTAGAGGTAATGCACTCCATGAATTCCTGAAGTTGACTATAGGTGTAATTGTGACAGGTCAAAGCTGGAGCTGCATATCACAGTTGTTGTGTGGTCGTAAAGAACATGCATAGATGTGTATATGCCATCCCAACCTTTTCTTTTGCACACATTGACGCAATCGCAGAGCTAGAGAAAAATGTTGAGGACTCTCGTATGACTCTGACGGCTTTCAAAGACACAATTTCAAAGCAAGGGAGAGATGGGGAAAAGTCAAGTATGTCACCAACAGATCTTAAAGATAAAATTGCAAAGCTAGAAAAGGATGTTGAAGAGTCTCGGACAGCTTTACGAGTTCGGCTTCATGTAATTTCATGCCACCAGTTGCTTGCCTATTAATTTTTCCACTCCTCTTTTTGATAATTTTTTCTTTTGTCAGGAATGGGCATCAGACTTGAAGTCCGAAATGGCGAAAAAGTTACTGCAGTGTAATGTTTCAAGTTTTAGTATGGCGCCTGTTAAGGTCTGTACTGTTTTGCAGATATAGTGTCAGGTCATTTTCCAGATTAAACAGTTGAAGGCAAATTTTGAACTACATCAGCTTATTTCCTTTTTCCAATGAAGACACTGCTGAATAGTCTTTCTAATGTTGTAAAATCAATTATTAAATCCTCACACTCTGCTTCTTTCGTGGTTTTCTAGAGAAATTATGCATTTGAGAGATCAGACATACCTCATGGAGATAACTATGTCCTCAAGATCAATTATCCATTCAAGGTATTCGAGGATTGTATTAGATCAGTTTTTTTGTGATATATATTCAATATTTCAGCAGTTTCTGTTGCTATTCAAGCAAATTCTGTATATCAGATTCACATGATTCCACACAGTGCATGTGAGAATATTGGAGATTAATCCGATGCCAGATTGACCCTTTTTAAGTTATTATGTGTGTTCTTTGTGTTTGCAGGATCCACCGCTTCCATCGGATACTAAGGGAAACAGCTTCTGTGCTTTGTTTGGAACTCATAACAGGTATCAATAAAACTTGCCCCCTTTTGTTTATGTTCAGTGATTGACAAACAGGTTGCCCTTTTTTATTATAGTTTTTGGGTGCATTGATGATCAGAACCTTCATAACTTAGCAACACTGGAAAATGTTTAAAATTTTTTGGTATTGCTAGCTGTCCTGAGAATTTATTTTCTGATGATTTTTATCTCATTGAGGGCCTCATTGTTCCTCAATAATGTTTGCTTCAGGTTTTCTGATATTCACTCTGTGCTTCTTACAAATACCATCTAATTTAAGAAAGATTTTTAAATACAATGCATAGTGCAGTGGGTTGGAGCTTTTCCTAATCAAAAGAAAAATTAAAGGACCATCATGGCTATCGGTATTGAAATTCTCCAGCTGTTCTGCTCCTCAACGGGTGAGACTTCTGCAGCACTGTATTATGCTGTTTAGCTGTGTTAATTTTAATTTTCATTCCATAAATCCTTTTTCTTGCATTCGATCAGGTGAGCTGGTGTAAGTTTGAGGTTACTGTCGACGGTCCAAAGGATATTCAAGTTTCAAATTCCTCAAAGAATATATCAGAATTACCTCCAGCAGTAGTTGCAGCAATAAATTTGAAAACTATAACCAACGAGAAACACAATACAAATGAAATTGTGTCTGCTTCTGTCATTTGCTGCCATAAGGCTAAGGTATTTTAGTGCATGATATTATTTTCTTCCTATTTCATTAATTAATATTTTAGTTTTGTATGCTTTTCTTCTTTATCAGTTCAAGTGGTTGGCAAGCCATTCCCTCTTGTTTTCCTGTTTTATTTTTGGGCGCTGTTTTTCCTTTTTTTTCAACTGTTATTGTGTTTGAAACCAATGCTTATATTTATAAAGTTTATGCTCCTATCTGTTAACTGCATAACTCACTGATTTGACACCTGTCAGTAAAGAGCTATCTATAGATTTCAATTTTTGGGGGAAATTCATGCACATTGGATTTTTTTTTGCTTCACAAATATTTCTTTAGTAACACAAATTGATCTAGTAATTTATTATGAACTTCCAGATTGATATTCCCATGTTGGGCTCGGAATGGACTCGTTCGGGTATGCTTACTCACTTTACGGTTGTGCGGAAACTTGATGGAGGCATATTTCCAATGGGTTTTATGAAGGAGGCAGCTGACAAAAATGCCAAGGCAGGGTCAAATGTGATTTGCTATGAAAGCAGGTTAGTTTTAGCTGTGTTTTTTTATCTATTTTAGCTTCCTCCTTTAATCAGTTATACTTCAATTTCTCTTCCTAATGTATACTTGCATTGACCCATATCGCAGTGAAAGAGCTTTGTTGAATCGATTGATGATTGAGTTGTGCAAATTGGATAGCGATGTACTAGTTGGGCACAACATATCTGGGTTTGACCTGGATGTCCTTCTACACAGGGTGCAGGTACTAATACTTTTTTTGCATTAAATATAAATGTTTGATATTGCAAGAGCTAGTAAAGCCTTTGTGCATGACTCTCACCCTTGTTATATCAAGTTTCATTCTTGGTATCAAATTTAAATCTTATCTTTTTGTGCTGTATGCTATATGTTTTTTTGTGTTCTGGTCTTCTTTTAGGTTTAACATATGTAGCTTCCTTGAGAATGTCTTAACATACCGTTGCATCTTGCAGGCATGCAAGGTGCCCAGCAGTATGTGGTCCAAAATAGGCCGTCTCAAGCGCTCTGTGATACCCAAACTTTACAAAGGAAACTCAGCATTCGGCTCAGGAGCAAGTTCAGGGATCATGTCATGCGTTGCTGGCCGACTCTTATGTGACACTTACATCTGTTCTCGTGACCTATTAAAAGAGGTGGAATGTAATGTTTACTATCATATGATTTGTATGGCATCTTATTGTTTACTTTTCTCTTCCTTCTTCAGGTTAGCTATTCCTTGACACAGCTAGCAAAGACGCGGCTGAATAAGGACAGAAAGGAGATAACTCCTCATGATATTCCTCAAATGTTTCAAAGTTCTGAGTCGCTTATGGAACTTGTATAGACTTCATAACTCTAATATTTTGAACTTTCATTTTGAAGATCTCTGTGTAAAATTGTTATCTAAAACTACAAACGCCAACGCCATATGATGACCACAGTATGTCCTCTTTTACTATTTCAGATTGAGTATGGGGAGACAGATGCATGGTTATCAATGGAACTCATGTTCCATTTGAGCGTTCTTCCCCTCACACGACAGCTGACAAATATTAGTGGCAATCTTTGGCACAAAACTCTTCAGGTGACAATTGTTGTGAACTTAGAGAGAAGCTTAATCATATGAAACCATTAATCATATAAGACTGCTGCTTTGTTTTCCAATTGCAGGGTGCTAGAGCTCAAAGAGTGGAATATCTCTTGTTGCATGCATTCCATGCTAAAAAATTTATTGTACCAGACAAGTTTTCCGCTCAATCCAAGGAAATAAAGACAACAAAACGTAAAATAAATGGCGTGGAAGGCAGAGATATTGATGCAGATGATAAAAATTTTGATGACGAGCCTCTTGAGAAAGATCGTGGGAAAACCAAAAAGGGACCTTCCTATTCTGGTGGATTAGTGCTGGAGCCGAAGAAAGGACTATATGACAAGTATGTATTACTACTGGATTTCAACAGTCTTTACCCTTCTATTATTCAGGTCAGTAGTATTTCATATTATTTCTTCGCATTCTTCTTTACTTTACTCACCTAGATTTATAAATGAAATTCTTCAAGTAAAGCTATCCTTTTTCTTAGTTCTTAATCATCATTTCTTTTGGTTATCAAACTTTGCAGGAATACAATATATGTTTCACAACTGTTGACAGATCGGCTGATGGATCTGTTTCCCGTTTACCATCTAGTAAAAAGACCGGAGTTCTTCCAGAGGTAAAAACACCATGATTTCATAAATACCTAGCTGAAATGCATGTGAGATTTTAATGTCCAATGAATGATGTAATAACATCTAAGCAGACATTCCTCGTCTGCATTGAATGATGTCTGTGTTAATATATGACATCCGTTAAACTTACTAATTCGTTGTGCATGATTATGAAAGTTCTACCGGACTCTGTTCTGGAATTTCCTTCACTCTATTCTAATGTTCATAGATATATGACGTGTGTAGATATGGGATTTCTTTGGGTGTAAGGATTCTTCCTTTTCTTATGGATTGATCCCATTGCTTAAACCAGCACATGTAATTCCAAACATTATGTAACCGATATTTTTACCGTGGCAACATTTATATGATGTTTTATCTGTTTAATGTGTTCAATTTTTACTCTATTTTTTCTTGTCGAAGCATTATCACGTTTTAATCAACTATCATAGCCTTAGATGTTTTGATTGACAGTAGCCTGGTACTTTAGCCCAAGTACACCAAGGAGGCAAGGATTCTATGCAGTCCTGCATATGCGTTTTAACTTTACAGCCACAGGATTGACAATCAGTCAAAACCATGGATCAATGTAACACCAGATCCCACCAATTGTGATATATCCAACCTTTTATCATCATATTCTTTTCGATCAAGCTGTCATCATATTCTTAGCCTGACTCTTAAAATTCCAAATCATCTCTACCCTCAACTTCTATTAATGAAAAATTTCATGTTAATTACCATCCCTCGATAATTATCATTTGTAAGCAGCACTTAACAAACAAGCACAAATTAAAAAGTCCCCAAGTAACCTAGTAAGTGTATACACAGGTATTTGAATAACCAAAAGGTCATTTGATTCTAAAACCTGCATAAATATATTGTTTTCTGATGAATAACTAAATTTGATCAGTTGTTAAAGAATTTGGTTGAGAGAAGGAGAATGGTGAAATCATGGTTAAAAACAGCATCAGGTCTCAAGGTTCAGCAACTTGACATACAGCAACAAGCTCTAAAGCTGACAGCAAATAGGTTAGTGTTTACTTTCTTCTTTCAGTTTTATTTTGTGTTTCTTCAATAACTATTATTTCTAGTTTTTTAAACAAACTTTTTATGCAGCATGTATGGATGCCTGGGGTTCTCAAACTCCAGATTCTATGCAAAAGCACTTGCAGAACTTATAACACTACAAGTGAGTTCATCATTGCTTAAATATGTATGATGTCATGTTAGATCAGCATATTAGAAATGGAGAATTTCGTTGACCGATTCATGCAAGCTGTCCGCAGGGAAGGGAAATTTTACAGAGCACCGTTGATCTTGTTCAAAATACGCTGAACTTAGAGGTCTATACTCTTAACAAAGCTCTCAAAATCTCTATATTCATGTTGATTCTTGTTTACTTGCTACTTGTTAAACTATTAAGTTCGTCTATTATTTCCAATCAGGTTATTTATGGTGACACGGATTCAATAATGATCTACAGTGGACTTGATGATGTTGGAAAAGCTAAATTAATTGCAGGAAAGGTCATTCAAGAGGTGTGCATGGATCTACATGATAGTATTAGGTGTAATTGTTCTTTGTTGAGTGAAATGGGACTTCTGTGTTATCTATCCAATGTATATCTGCTGCAATACATTGAACCAAAAGCATGAATTAGTATTATGATTGAATCATTAAAATGATGCTCAAAATAGCTATATTAATTTTTTTTATATAAATCCTATCGATCATGAGTTTGGGTAAAGATTAAGCATTTTGGATGTAATGGAAGATTGTTTCCATACATTTATTCTCTACTTGAACCAACACTTGTGGCTTTATTGAAATGTTTTCGTCGGTTGGCAACTGAAGTGAATGCGTACATTCTATAATCCATATCCCTGTCATGGACTAACTCCTTTTTCTTTTGCTAGGTCAACAAGAAATACAGGTGTCTGGAGATTGACCTTGATGGGTTGTACAAGAGAATGTTATTGCTCAAGAAGAAGAAATATGCTGCTGTCAAATTGCAGTTTAAAGATGGGATGTCCTATGAGGTGGCTTCCTACAACTTTTCTGGTGATTCTATAAATCTAGTATCCTCTCTTCTGTTGCAACTAGCTAATAAGTTTGGTGCAGGTTATTGAGCGGAAAGGTCTTGATATGGTTCGTCGTGACTGGAGCTTGATATCGAAGGAAATGGGAGATTTCTGCCTTGGTCGAATATTATCCGGAGGGCGAGTTTACTTGCCTTTTTTTAAAAATCATTTTACTTGGTTAAATTGGTTATGGAATTTAATGATTTTGAGTTTTCCTACTGTTACTTAATTTCGGAAGCTTACCGTATATGGCTGCGATGTTGCAGGTCTTGTGAGGATGTTGTTGAAGAAATACACAATTCTCTCTTGAAGGTACTTTCTAAACTAGTCACACATTTCCCAACTCAATTCTAACTATTAGTCATCTCTTTTAGGTTCATCTATGCCTATGTTATATTATTAAATACTATGTATAACTAGCAGTATTGACTTTGATAGAAGATAATCTTTTATGAGTTGTACGATATGATATTTTGAATCATGCTGATGCTTTTTGGACCTTCGTTGGTGATTTGTTTTGTCTAAATATTTTATAGGAGAAATTAAAATATGTTTATAGATTACTCACATATTTTTTTTACTTTCACACAAATCATTTGAAGCCATAAGATTGGCCGAGGCTTCAACTTTTTTAGGGTGACACGTTAATCTATTTTGTATCATGGGCATGCAATATTTAAAGACAAGGAATTGGAACCTAAGCCCATTGTCATGAGGACGCCATCATGCACCTGCTACTTCTCTTGGTAGTATGATTCAGTGATAAAAGAAAGCCAGCGTGAATTATGTGTTATTTTAATTGCAGGTACAAGAGGAAATGAGGACTGGACAAATACCATTAGAAAAATATGTGATCACCAAGACACTAACCAAACCACCTGAAGCATATCCTGATGCTAGAAATCAGCCTCATGTAGAGGTAAGGTCGTGACAGCTAATTGTAAGAACTACCGGCAACATATTTACGTGTTTTACTTCATTTAGTTTGTTCTTATATTTATTGTTCGTGTATTATTTTACTCTTTAGGTAGCACTTCGATTGAAGAAACAAGGTTATGTGACTGGTTGTTCTTCTGGAGATACAGTACCCTATATAATTTGTGCTGAGCAGGTCTGATTCTCACCTTCTCTTACCATTCTTGGTGAGATAGATAAGTGCTTGGTTTGCTGGTCCCTTGTGACAGTTCCTAATCTTGATATCAAACAGTATTTGATCACTTGTTGCATATTATAGGGAAATGGTTCAAGCACCTCTAAGGGAATTGCCCAGCGAGCAAGGCATCCTGATGAACTGAAAGGAGACAATCAGAACTGGATAATTGACATTGATTATTATCTGGCACAACAGGTTTGTTTTGCTGAACTTAGGTGACAGGGGCTGTTGGTTTTTTAATTTAGTGCATTATTTTGCTCAAACTTTTCAAATGTTATGCAGATTCATCCTGTGATATCACGTCTCTGTGCATCAATACAGGGTACAAGTCCATCTCGTTTGGCTGATTGTTTGGGGCTTGATTCATCAAAGGTAAATTATGTAGCACGCTTTCTGTATTTTCAAGCACACTGTGTACAATTGCAGTTTGGATATAAATGTTTGACTGTTAAATCTTATTTCCTCAGTTCCATAACCAATTCAATGATTCTGTCAGCAATGATCCTTCCAGCTCGATGCTAATTACATTTGATGACCGAGAGAGGTACCCATTTCTTTGTAAATGATATTCATTAGTACCGTGCTAAGCAAATCCACAAACTATCAAAAGTCGAGATCTAGATTATGTTTTCTTCACATTCCTGGTAATTCTTTTGTATTGTTTTGTTGACCGTTGATTTATGGTGTAAAATGTCTCACTTTTATAGCTTAAAGTTCTTAAAAAGATAGAAAGGATTAATCCCATCTTCTGGTATTCATACATTAGCAAATATTCTTTTCTTTTGAGTGACGGAATGTTAAAAAATTTCATGTTTTCTAGAGGCTTGCTTTCTTGCTCGAGTAAATCGAAGTAATTTTCCTCCCCTGTTTTCAGATTCCTTCATTTTGTGTATCGTCTATAATTTCCTGTGTTTATCACAAAACCAAGATCACCCTCTTGCTTCCTTGAATCCTATAGTTGTTTTCGTCTGTCTTATTACAAAATCACTGAATCGGCAGGGTATGAATATTTGTTGGATCTGATGTAATCTGAATTGCAGATATCGAGGTTGTCAACCTCTGGTTTTATCATGCCCCAGTTGCTTCAGCACCTTTGAATGCTCCCCTATTCTGAGCTCGGTGTGTGCATCAATCAATCCAATGACAACAGATATCCAAGATGGATCATCAATCAATAAATTCTGGCAGAAGCTGCGGTGTCCAAAATGCCCAGAAGAAGGCGATACAGGGAGAATATCTCCTGCTCTTATAGCTAACCAGGTAATTTCTTTTCTTTCACTAGATATATGCATGTAAAAGGCAATTTTGCTCCTCGAAACAATGTATATGTGGTGGTAGGCTCCTTGGAGTTTTTCGTTGTTGAGAACCATGAATTTACAATTGCTCATGTATTAGAGTCATGGGGAGTGGAGAGATCAGCCTCAACCCCACAGGAAAGAGAGTGTTTGGCTGACAATAGAGTAGTTTTAATTCTCCTCGAAGTTCTCTATACTTGACGCATAAATACAGTTTTTTCATGAAATTCTATGTTATAAATTCTGCAACGGGATTTCAAGATCACTTGGCAATGCTCGGTTTTATCAGGTTAAAAAGCAAGCAGAAGGGTTTATGTCAACATATTACCGGGGCATAATGATGGTAAATGCTTGCATTGTTGCCTCAAGATCAGTACATCTTAACACAGTTAAACAGTACTTCATTTCTCTTTTCTTGCAGTGTGATGATGAAACTTGCAACTATACCACCCGTAGTGTTAATCTTCGACTACTTGGGGATTCCGAGAGAGGAACCACTTGTCCAAACTATCCCCGCTGTAATGGGCATCTCTTAAGAAAGGTTTGTCTCCTCGCTCTTCTCCTTTGCTCGTCAAAAATTAATCTCATCAAAATATCATTTTACTTCTGTAAGTTTGTGACCATTCATTTAACATGTATGATCCATTTAGTCACCAATTATTAGTTTAGCTCATTGTACAGTAATTTAGTCAGAATCGACTCATATATCAACAATGTTAAAGATAAAATTTCAATTAGAACATTACAGAACTTCCAAATTTTCTGTGATCGAAGATTGTTATTGATGGATCTTCCTTTGCAATTTACTTCAGTACACTGAAGCAGATTTGTACCGGCAGCTAACCTACTTCTGCTACATTTTGGATACATCACACCACGTTGACAAGGTTATATTTTTCTCTGACGCCTTTTCTCCTTTACAATGGCCAACACTAAATGAGAACGTACACCTGAATGAATTAATAGATTTAGACTTAAGTTTGCATTGAATTCAGATAGAAGTCGACAAAAGATTGGCTGTGGAGAAAGAGCTTTCCAGAATTCGGCCTCTGGTTGACGTCGCAGCAGCAACAGTGCAGAAAATCCGAGACAGGTGCTCTTATGGCTGGGTTGATTTGAAAAACTTAATAGTTATTGTTTAGTCGAAAAGTGGTCATATCACTCTACATGTCATCCTTATTGAAGTGTGGCAAACTGCATGTATTTTCCAGTATTTCCCCCCCAATATTTGTATGTAATTACTGTATTCAAACAATGTATTATAAAAATATATATTGGACCTGGCACTTATAACAAATTGTAACTAGCACAACTTAAATATTTTAAAAAAGTTCTAACTTTTCAAAAATGATTCAAGTCGACCAAGTTTTGATTGCTTTTTAGAAAGCGCAACTCTTGTTGTGCTTGACCAATTGCTGACTTAACTTATCTCTCCTGAATATCATGTACATTTCTTTAACCCGATTCAGTTAACACTTGAAATTGTCATCACACAATATCCGAAATATTAGAACTTGATTTTTTTTAAAATGATAGATGCATGCTATTTTAATTATATGCTACTTAGGTTTCGAGAATTTTAGAACTTTATACAGCACTACGTTGATGTGGATATATTACTTGCAAATTTTAACTGTTCTAAATTTATTCTATATTTGAGTATTAGACATCTATAAACGTATAAAATAGAATAAAAATGTATCAGTTCAAACGGAAATATTTCCATCATGTTGTGTTCACTTGCATTTGTTGTGTTCATTTACAGTTTACATGACCACACTCATTGATTAACATATGGTTTTATCAACACAAATACTGGAAAGTCAGAAACCTGAAAGAAATTTATATTGGACCCAAATTTTACGTATAAGAGTAAATTTCTGTGCTCCTTGCGGGTGGTTGGTTCCCAGTTAGAAGTTCCCTTCCATTTCTCGTATCTCACATTCACTGCAGCTCTCCAACTGGTGCTTCATTGAGCCACAAGAAATGAATGAAATCATATAATTTTGCACTGACACTAACCTGCCCAGAAGATGAAGTAACAGATCAGTGGGATTTTGCTACGAGAAAACAAAATTGGAAGAAAAAATACCTTTGTTTTTTACTGGTGGAAAAAAAGATATCAGCAAGTGTAAATTACTGGATGTACCTTGTAAGGTGTTGGGTTCAACCTTCTCATGTGGTCGGGTCGCATCTGATCCAGTTGTTTAATGCATCGTTCTCTGATAGATTTTATGGGCGGTAACTCTTCTCTATCTTTTCCTACAAATATCCAAAAAAGCAAACATTGTTAACATGATGATTAATCAATAATAAGGATGACCTCTATAAATATTGCATAACCCTAAGGCAATGACCAAGATACAAAAAAGTAGATTGAGAAGATGCGTGGTAGCTGTATTACATGAGATTTTGTTCCATTGACACAAAACATGAAAGTGTTCACATATGAATATACCATAGCTTGCAGAAATTGATGGTTCATCCGAGAATTAAATGTCAGCAAGATGAAGTGCCGCACCGAGTATGCTGCTACAGCATGGAAATTTAATCTTTGGGTACAGAAGATGAAAGCGTTTGCTATCATTTGCCACCGGTAATATGGGGACGGATATCTAAAATACACAAATTATGTGTCCTGGAAAATGCTTTCATACAGCGATGATTTCAAAGTGGAACTCACTGTGAGAATCCAATTAATGCCATGGGTATTATATGTTGAAAAGAAAGTGCTCCATTTTGTTTTTCCAAAAAAATAACTTTCCAACTTGCTAGTATACCATCACTGAAGAGTCGAGACTAATTCCACCATTGTGCAATTTCGCATATGTACATACGGCATCGAGATGCCAAGAAATTTTAAGCCACACGTTGGCAAAAAAAACGCCATGCAGTTAATAGAGGTTTAGCAAATATCATGGAACTACACCAGAAACCAAAGACTACACCTGATTTACCGGGCCAAAAACATTTCATAAGCTCCTCAACGTGCTGTGGCACCACATATGCTCTTTTGGATTCATTGAACGGATGGCGACACAAAATTCTTTCACCTACCTGAATTTCAGAATTTAAAGCAATAGTTGAGACACTGAGTGGCTGAGAGGCGAGAGAATTTATTACACAAGTAGGCAGTGCAATTGCAATGAAAACTAGCAACTCGTACTTGTGCAATCGTTTTACCATCATAATTAAATGCTGCTAAAAAATCTAACTTCCTTAAGCACGATAAATTTTTTTGGCTGGCTGAAGTATTTCATAAGGATGTCGCAAGATTCTTACTTCCAACTTAGTTCGACAAGAGTGTGTAAAACAATCTCAGTTGTGACACATTTAATAGGAGTCCATATATCATCGAATCCACTAAAAGATACAAACACTTCTTTTTCAGAAGTACGGAGTAAGAAGGAATATCTGAGAGTAAAGGAAGTTCCATGGAATTCAATATAGCGTTAAGAAAGTGGAGAAATTAAAGAAGTACCTTGGGAGGTGGTTCATTTTCCCCGGTCATAATATCCACAAGAGGGTACCCTTCCTTCCCATATAATCTGTAACATCTTTTTTTGCATGGAATGGAGACCTGAAACAAAAGTTTATGAATGAATTTCTATTCTAGATTATAGTTCAATGTGATATCATGAGGATCAAACCTTTGAGACATCTTCAGAAAGTTTTATACGGGGCTGGTTGTTTATTTCGACCAGTTTGAAAACAACACCTAAGGCAGGTTGAGCATAACACGTAACCAAATGAGTCCCAATTCCAAACGCATCAACTTCATGACCCTGGCGAAAACATAAAAAGTGGGGGAAAAAAAAAAGCAAACCGAACGGATAAAAAAAGTTAAAAAAATAAATAAATAACAAAAGGTTGATGATGCAAAATATATAATCATTAGCATCGACAAGAACTTCCATCAACAAACAAGAAATAAAAGCCTCTAAAAGGTGACCAACTTTTACTCACTGACCTTCTCATTCAAATTCATATATTCCAGTTACATTTTCTCCCCAAAGAACAAACTTTATAGATTAGAAATGCACGTGGTAGGGGCTTCAAAAAGAATATAGCCCAGAAAAATTTATTAAAATACAAATTCATTTTGAGCTCCTTGGACGGTAGAAGCAGTTTACAGATTGTAAAATGAGAGAAAATATTTTATTATATCTGTTGTTTAGTGACTCGTACTAGTTGAGCACCAAAAATAGGATGTCTCTCAATTTCATCCCAAAACTTGATGATAAAATCTCTTTAAAAGCGGAGTTGCTTTTGGTTTTCCAACCATATCATTTAGGCAAATACATGAAGGTTGTTGGCAGCTCCTAAAGATTACTGCTTTAGTAAATGGAGTTGAAAGAGACATCACATCACAGCTAAACAGGTGAACTTTGCATCAATGACTTGGGGGCAATGGTGAATAAAACAATCACCTGACAATAATTTTGTAAAATTGCATATTTACGCGGCCATGACGACATAATGACATTAGTAAATAACAATAACATATATATGGCTTTCGAAAACTAAATGCTTCTTTTCTATACCTGTTTGTTTAAAGCATCTAAAGTTTCTTCATTGAGGTCATTGCTAGCAGTGATGCTCATCTTTCCGAAATCCCAGACTCCAAATTCCTTCTCAATCACCCGAAAAAAATTTCGAGCCTCACATGACTGATAGGCAAGATCACCGGAGTCAAGTCTGATTCCTATTGCTTTATACCTGCAAAAGGATATTTAGAAAACAAGGCCTCGGAAGGAAAATATGTTCAACCTGTAGTAGTGGGATGAATAGGAAAATACTTGTTAGCAACGAATAGCGGTTTAAGGGAAGTTAGGTGGCTTACCTGATTTAAGAATGATGCCTCTACAATTATGTAACTTAATCCCAAAGAAACAAGAAGCTATTAAGATCAATGAATTTTGACCAATTAGTTTGACAACAAGCATGTATAAGATATTGGCAAAAGTTTTAACAAATAGGCTGAAGAAAGTCATTAGCAATACAATAGCGGAGAACCAGTGTTCTTATATTAAAGGATGACATATTCTGGACTGTTGCTTTATTGGGAATGAAATTGTGGAGGAATATCGACGGAAGAAAAAGAAAGGCTGGGTGCTTAAAGTTGACTTGGAAAAGGCGTACGACAACGTCGATTGGAGATTTCTGGATTTTGTGTTACAAAAAAAAGGGTTTGGAGATAGATGGAGGAGGTGTTTCTAATGTTTCTTTCTCGATATTTATCAATGGAAGGCCGCGGGGAAAATTTAAAGGGGAGAGAGGCCTCAGACAAGGGGATCCATTATCCCCTTTCTTTTTTAACCTAGTCGTCGATGGTTTGGGGCGGGTGGTAAACAAGGCCAAGGCAGTTAACGAAGTAAGAGGGCTCGAAATAGGGAGAGAAAAAGTTGAGATTTCGCATATCCAATTTGCGGATGATACCTTGTTCTTTGCCCAGTCAGAGAGGCATGTGATGGCACTAGTGGAAATACTCAACTCTTTTGGTCTTAAATCCGACTTGAAAATTAATATGGAAAAAAGTGTTGTGTTGGGACTGAATTTTTCAGAAGAGGAAGTTGATGGATTGGCAATAGCAATTGGGTGCAAAAAAGATAATTGACCGATTAAGTATCTCAAGGTTTTTTTGGGAGGTAATCCTACTACTTCGGACTTCTGGGTATCAAAAATGTCCAAAAAAACTAGCAAGTTGGAAAAAGTTGTTTCTCTCAGGGGGGGCCGACTTACTTTGATAAAGTCGGTGCTAAGTGCAATGCCATCTTATTTCATGTCTTTCTTTAAAGTGCCAATTCGGGTGGCCAAAAGAATGGAAAAATTGATGAGGGACTTCTTGTGGGACGGAGTAGACGGGGAGACGCATTGCCATGTCGTTGGGTGGGATCAAGTGTGTAACCAAAGGACAAAGGAGGCCTGAGGTTGAGGAATATTTGTTTGAGGAACAAGGCACTTCTCGGGAAATGGTGGTGGAGATGTTAAGTGGAAATGGAGACGTTGTGGAAAAAAGTAATCAAGAGCATTTATGGTTTTCAAGATAATGGGTGGGACGTGGGGTTGGCTAGGATCTCGACATTTAGAAGCTCTTGGAAATTTATCTCTCGTTCTCACTCGACTTTTCATCGATTGATTAGGGCAGTGATAAAAGAGGATAATATCATTCGTTTTTGGAAGGATGTTTGGAGGGGGAGGGGTTCATCATTTAAAGATCGATTTCCATCTCTGTTGCAAATATGCACCTTAACCAACAAACCGATCCGTAACTTTGTAGATGTTGTTGATTTCAGAGTTTCCAATGGGATGTGCGGTTTAGAAGAGACTTTAATGAGGTAGAAGTAGGTGAGTTCACTAATCTTTTAGGGATATTAGAGGAAGTTAAGTTGGAGTTGGGCAAGGAGGATTTTAGAGTGTGGTCGGGGGATTCCTCCGGGTTGTTTCCGTGCGATCTTTCTACGACTCTTTTTTCCCGCTTTCTAACTTCCCTTTATTCTCCTACTATTATAATATATGGAAAGTACCTATCCCGCATAAGGTTCAAGTTTTATCGTGGATCGTGGCTTTGGAGAAACTGCCCACTTGTGACTCAGTGCAAAGAAGATGGCCTGCTTGTGTCTTATGCCCACAATGGTGTAGCTTATGTCGAAAAAAATAGGAGAATCAGGACCATCTATTGGTGCATTGCTCTTTCTCGAGCGGTATTTGGATGAAAGTGTTGCAAGAGCTGGGATTTCAATGGAATTTTCTGAGTAAGGCACATGACCTGTTTATTATGAAGCCAGGATTTCCTACCGGGAGAAGATTTACGAGCTTTTGGTATATGGTAATTCATTGCATCTTTTGGTCGATATGGTTATAGAGGAATAATAGAATATTTACAGATTTGTCGGAGTCCGTGGACAAAGTCTTGGTTAAGATAAAATTCAGAGCGTCGACTTGGACGACTAAGCTGCCAGAGTTTAATCACTTATTTATTTCAGACTTAGTTACGGATTGGAATTTTATATGGTCATGACGATAGTGTGGTAGTATTTTTTCGATCTCTCTTGTAACACGTTTTGTGTACTACTCATCCGCTTCTACTATAAACCACTCTATTATTATAATAAAATCTAGTTTTCTATCAAAAAATAAATAAATTCGAATCTATTCACACAAATGTGCAAATTTTTCATGTGCTGAAAAGGAGTAATCCACCTTCAATGTTTCAAGAATCACATACAACCAAGAAGTAACCCAATAATTTCTAGAAATTATTCGAACGGTAAAAAAGCTATAAGATTCTAGTTAATCGTGTACTACATACAAATATTATAGCTCAGCTCCGATCTTCTAGCTGTTGTCTTGGAACTGTTTGAAATCCCAAATCCTATCATAGTCAGAAAACTATCCATCCATCGATGATGTCTTTCCATGACATCACCTGATACACCGACACTTACTCAATGTTTGTACTATTCACGATAGATATTTGCAAAACTATATTGAAAGAAGCACAATTTCCAAAGAGGCTACACATGGTGGACCCTCGTAACAAATATTAAAAACTGAAAAACAAGTACAAACTAAAGCTAGCATAGATAGGATACATGCATAAAGAAGCGACACATGAATAAGACTTGGACGCACCCCAATTCGTCTAGAGCTAGAGCCACTGCACAAAAATTAGGAATGCCACTTCTCATTACCTGTTCAAAAAGATTACAAGAGTCACTTCATGACAGAAAAAATAGGAACTGGTATTGAGATTGTGACGAAAATAAATGAAATTTACATGTATCACGTAACTTTGCCAGTATGCTACGCCACATGGATTCTTGTGCGCGATCAATTTAAAAAAAAATTAAAAAGGAATTCGAAGTATTCACATGGTTCTCAACATATAAATTCAATCTTCTCCGAGATAAGAATATTGCAATCTGGAAATATCAACTTTAGTTGTTTATTTGTCATAAAGGATAGATTGCTGCTCTTATAGTCTTATGAGAAAAAATAGATAGGCAAACTGAGAAGCCATGCTAAAACTGAAACAAGTACACCAAATGAAGCTGAATGAAATGAAAGGATCTGTATAAAACTACAGAGATAAAATGGACAAAAACTTTTGGAAAAACTCATCTGACCACTGAAGTTTTCAACTTAGAAAATGTAAACGTTACTGAAAACATTTGCTGCTTTGTTACCCTAAAGGATGAATAGTATGCATCCAGGGCCCTTAATTATATAATTAGAGAATACACCTGAGTGACATTATACAATTCCCATGCCCCACATGCTAGTAAAAAAAAACAAAGATGGGCAAAGGATGAATTGTCATGGAGGGGGTAATTCAATGGATTAGTATCTGCATGGAATTATTACATACTTCTTGATAACCACTGACCAGAAAGTCAGTAAACATGCCTTTCCAAAATAAAAATGTTATCGAAAACAAGACAGCATAAGCAAAGAGAATCCATTGAGCTAATAAATTTCACTTACGTCATACGTGTCGACAAGGGCCAAAAAGTTTCTTGGAAAGGCAAGAGCATACGAGATGAAAGCAGCCAGCTCACTTTGATTTGTTTCGCCAAAAATACTGTCCAATAAATCTGAAAACTAATCAGATGAAAATGTTGAATCAGTGAACACCATTTTAATGCAAAGATTTCTCAATACATTAAAACTATACCAGAAAGATATCTCAACCTTTTTAGTCAGGTGATGTGATATTCAACCTCATCTCAACAAATTACAATAAGAAAGTTACGGCGCAATTTTATTATAATTTGAGACAAGATAATAAGAAAATAAAGATCATGCTCATTAAAAACTTTAAATTCTTTAGAACTTAATCCAAAATTTCAGAACGTAGCACACAGAATAAGAATTGAAGAGCATCAGTGTTAGGGGATACTTGTACTTCACACCAGAGTAAGTGATTTTGTTAACTTGTGATTTATGGGCATATGCAGTTAAAATGTACTGATATAAGTTTTGGTCTAATGTTGGGCTATTTCTTAAGCTTTATGATACCAGCCCCTAACCCCTTGAATGAACTGAAAAATAAAATATGTGGGACTCCACAATAATAATGAACACAAAAAACAATTACCAAAATAAGAAATAGAAAGCCCATGTTTCTTACCAAAAGCGGAAATGTAGTAGAAACCGAACAAGATAAAAGAAAATGTAAAGCAGCAGGGATATATTAACTGCACCTTCAATTTTCTTAACCAAGAGTGCACCAAACTAACAAAATCTTCACAAACATTTGAGCCATCAGAACTATGAAGTGACTTCTTGGTGATCTCATCAAAGCTCTGCACAGTGAAATGTTTGATATGACAGATCATATGCATAGCAAGTTAATGACATACTGAACATTCAACTCATAAAATAGTAAATCTGAATATGTTATGTTTTCATTGCCATGTAACATGACTGGCAATAAGTCAATTACAACTAGCTCCCCTAAAACTTGCCTAAATAAGATCTGCACTTCAAATATCATGTATAAACACCTCCCCCATTTTATAAACCATTTATACGTTTTAAGAAATACATAAGGCAAATATTCTAGCCTAAATTCATGGTAACAATGATTAAAAAGATAGATGACCTTTATTCCTTACCCTAGATTCATTCCATATGTATTTGTTCATAGAAATACTAACTTCTTCTATCAAATTAAGTATCTAATTTTTTCTGTCAAATTAAGTATCTAACTTTTTCCATCATATGTATTTAAATAACAATGAATAAAAAGATATATGAACTTTATTCCTCATCCTAGATTCATTCCATATGTATTTGTTCATAGAAAAAAAAATACAGCACAGGTCTTTCTGGCGAAAACAGTTTTTGACACGCATAAAACATAGTAACTACCAGAAAAGAGCTGACAAATGCATGGGAATGTGTTCCACGAAGTGGTATTCCAAATAATTTCCCAGCAGCAACATTGCTGTTAACATAAACAACAAAGACAGATAAGCTCATAAATAAAGTTCAATAATCAACCGGAGGCTAAAATAAAACTGAAGTGCAAAGCATAATTGTCCTTTCTGCATGCCTTATTTTGATTTCAAACAATAGATACATGATATTTCCCTTTTTGGGGATTAATAATTGTTTTCAAAAGAACAATAAAAGCAGTTATTGTAAATAGGATGTCTCTCATGTACGAAAAGCAAAAAGCTAATAATCAACAGTATACCACTTTTGAAATTTGACATCCAAAATTATAGGATGACAATGACATTTTTCCATTGCAACCAAATTCAATTCATAAAATTGATTTCAGAGGTATTTGAGATTATTTATGACTAAGCATAATATTGTTTCTCACACATGCCCGCGACTTTGACCATGTAAAAGACTGGTAACAAAAAAGACAATGAAACCTCATGGCTCCTTTAATTTTCTGAAACTACATAGAAAAAAGGACCACAAGAAGTATAATCAAATTGACATAATTGTCAAATGACACCAGCAAATGAAAAAGAAAAATTCAAATTTGATGCATCACTGTGAATCACCTTGTCGCATCAAATCCACCCATGTAACAGTACTTTGAGGCACCTATACCGCCATCAGGTCCCTGCATGAAAAGCAGACAGACAATCCATTTGATAATCACAAAAAAAAAAAAAAGACTAGTGCTTCAAGAAAAAACAAGATAGGCAATAGATAAGACCTGTGATCGTCGCAGCCCAAATTCAAGAAGTAGTTTGGACTTTCCAGCAACAAAGCGATGCCTTGCAGCATTTGTAGCTACTAAAGATGCATAATTTACTAGGTTTAAAAGTGGGGTTTCAAGCAGTTGAACCACCTTAAAAGACAAACACAATCACTCATGAGAAGCAGCAAAAGTAAAACCAATGATACAGCCAATATATTAATATAGTTTTATAACTTCAAAAAGATCTCAAAAATAGATTGCTTTAAAAGGGATCGCCTGCTAGAAACTTACTGCTACTGGTCCTTCAACTCTCATCAATGGCATCCTTGGAAACACAACACAACCTTCAGAAAAAGCATATATCTCCACATCTGAACAATCTATTCTCCTCAGATAGTCATAGAAGCCAACCTAAAACAAACATTCAAAACTCATCATCATGTCTGCCACGGGAACAAACGAAACAGGACCTTGAAGGTCTTCAAGAATATGGGAAAAATAATTTATTGGTGAAGATTAATAGCAAAACTAAACAAAACAGAGCCCTTGGTCCAACAGAGAGCATAGAGTCATCATCTTTTACAATGTCGATTAATACTGAGTACCTAGATAGTCACTTCCCTACAATTCAACGGGCATCTAATACGGAATATGGATGATTACAAAATCTTTAGTGGTGAACTGAACAAGTAAGTTTGTTCAGAGAAGGCATTTATTTTATCGGCATCAACATTTTCAGACACAAAAATTAAAGGTTCCATATCTTAAGAAGGTTTAAAATATTTCGACTATACATAAAACTCGAACAAGCATAAGTAACACTTCAAGAACACTTATCCAAAGTTCACTTATCTTGATCATTTTATGCTAATCAACCAAGTCTGAAGCTGAAATTTAAATTCCAAGGATTGATAAGACAGGCACTTGCATTTGTGTACAACACCATATCACAATTTGTCTAGAACAAGTGATCAATTGTTAAAAATGTGAATTTAAAAGCAAACTACTATGTTACCATTGATATGTCAAGTAAATCGATATACCTCACATGTTGAAGGCAAAGATGATTGGACAAAGGCAATCTCATCTTCAGTAAATTTAAAATTAGCAATTAGCTTTATGCACTCTTCTAGACCAGCAAAAACTGTATATTCACCACCAAAAGGATTCTTCCGAAAATACAAGTCAAACCTGAAAAGGTATACATCATTGCAATGAAGATGCTATCACATAAACTACGCATTCTCCTTGTAGATACATTATGGAGCAAAAATATTTCGAAATGATTCTCACGGCCAAAAATAATATTATTATATTTCGACGTGGTTAAACTTTCAAGACACCTTTGAATATTTACCATATGTCAGTCATCTTTAGACAGGCACATGCAGGTGTTAGCATATGAATACAGAAGATAAAATCAGGCTCTCTCCCAGTACAATCATGTTACGACAAATCATTCCATATTTTTTTATATCAAAATTTATTTCA
Source organism: Primulina huaijiensis (assembly GCF_012295235.1). Taxonomy (NCBI): domain Eukaryota; kingdom Viridiplantae; phylum Streptophyta; class Magnoliopsida; order Lamiales; family Gesneriaceae; genus Primulina; species Primulina huaijiensis. Next base: position 821,734 of record NC_133306.1, read on the forward strand.
GTAAGGATTAAAGTACCATCAATAATGATTAAGGAACTATATCACCGTGCTTTTCCTAACCAGATGTGTTATCTTATGCATCTTGAGTTAAATCATAAAAACTAGCCTATTGAGCAGAAACTTCATAAGCGTTCAAAGGCAGGTCAGGAGACGCGGATACTTTTGTGAGCAACAAATTTTGCCGTATCAACTGATAAAACAAACTAAATAAATCACACAAAATATAATTAAAAGTCGTATGATTACACTGCCCGTTCGTTGTGCTTGCCTCCTTTCCAATACGCATAGGCCATCGTAAACTGATAAAGATCCGTCAGTAGCGGCGTCACCATGGGATTGGTAGGCCCGTCGATGCTTCCGGACTGTCTCTCCTCTTTCCCGACGCCATTCGCCACCACCACCGCCACCGGCGCCGCCCCCGCCATAATTTCTTGAGACTGCGTTGTATTATATAAATTAATACTTACGTATATGTGGTGTAGCGTACAAACACAAAGATGAGAACAGTGGGGGCAGATTAATAGGACTGAATCGTATAAAACAAAAGAAAACTCTCTCTCTTTGGTTAAATTTGGGGTCCAGTCTCTCTTGTTTAGAGATGTCGAAACTTGTAAATAACGGCCGTCTATGCTGCTGGAAGTGCCTTGTCTGTACATATCACGGACCGCCCGGAACTAAAGTACAACTTCAAATGTCGAAATAAAGAAAACAAAATAAAAAAACAAAAGTATAAGATAATTAAAAAAAACAAAGGCAAAAACTTGTGTGAGACGGTCTCACGGGTCGTATTTGTGAGACGGATCTCTTATTTGGGTCATCCATGAAAAAGTATTACTTTTTATGCTAAGCGTATTACTTTTTATTGTGAATATGGGTATGGTTGATCCGTCTCACGGATCTTATCCGATTAAGATTGCACAATTTTCATGAAAAAAAGATTGGTGCAAAGACAATTTTAAAAAAAATGGTGTCACATAGGTGAT
>NC_133306.1:822876-887950 GCF_012295235.1 Primulina huaijiensis
AAAAGAGTTTTTTTATGATATGTTGTTTAAGAAGTTTTTTGTTTTAATTTCTGATTAAAAATAAAAATAAATACATATTTATCGAATATGGGTCGATAATTATGTTGGCCGAAGATGGTCCAATTAAAACTCAACAAATTTAGCAAAAACCTATTAAGTTGTTTTTGTATTGAAAAATTTAGGTTTGGGGAATCATTTGTATAGAGTATTTGAAATGATTTTATGTTGGGATATATTTGAAATATGTCATAATTACTCAAAAAAAATTTATTTGAGATTTGAAATCTTTTGTCAAGTGGATTTGTCCAAATAAACCAATGTATTTATTATTATAGATTTGAGATCTCTAATTCATTCATTCAAATATAATGAACATCCTCGGAAAGCTTGCATTTCATTAAATCGTGCATGACATGGTTTATAGCCGGCTTTTGAGCTGATTGTGAAGTACATGTAAGTTTTCTTGCAGCACTACATCAAACACATGATGATAGTCTTGTGACGACTAATGTGAAGCATCGGCTAAAGTAAAACATCTACTATTCGTTTTTCTTTAAAATATTATAAGAATTTTTTTTCTTCCTTTAACACTTTCGACCTTTTACACTTATATATATATAGTCCTCATATATCAACATAACCATCCTCACATGCATCATTTATATCTAGTGAATTTAATGACTCAGCAAACCTTAGCTATTATAACAAGTAATACATATACATCTATATGCAACCGTGGAAATATTTTTAATAAAATAACTTTATCATGAACATGCATAAATTTTAAATCTTTCCTTTCATCTTATATTTTTCATTTCATCATATACGTATACATATACATTTCTCTTTATTGAATTCAAATCATTACTTGTGACTTTCGTGTAAGCTGTTGGTTGATTAATCAATTTTACGTATTACCATGGTATCAGGCGGCGGAGACATCAGCGACACTCTCATCCGTCAACTGAGCTTTAATCTTACATGTCATCGTGCCATTTCGTATTCGTATACGTGTTCGTATTAGTCACAATCAAATCACCTCCTTCAAAACATTTTATCATATCTATCACTTATAAAAATTCATGCATATAACATCTTTTTGAAACCAATCAAGCAACTTATTCTTTAAACTTATCGTTTTCCATCATAAAACTCTATAACCTTTCAAAATAAACACTTTAACATTCATTACAACATTCAGGACACTGCCAAGACGTCTAACATTTTTCATGTGTAAAATGACTGTTTTGCCTCTAAAACACTAACTTTCTCAATTCACCGTTAAACGACGACCCGAATTTATCCAAACTTACCATAACACCTTAAAATACACTCATAAACATTTCTTAGACGTACATTTAAGTTCCTCGACTAAATCCGTAATTCGTTTTAAAACTTGAACCGAAGTCTCGGTTTTAACCCGAATCAACTCGAAACTTAATCAAACTTTAACCATAAGTTAATAACATCTAACCAACCCTTTTTCAACGTAATTCAAGCCATTTAAAGCCCTTGGAAAATCCTAATCCTAACCAACTTCAAGTCCTTCGAGCCTAGAACTTAACCAACATGTCCAGACCCTATGCAACCATCCTAGGACCTAGAATGAACCCTTAGGATTCTACTGGACCAGCCATAGCTAGCCATGCACTCGCAACCCTCAAGATCGCGCCCTTCAAGACTCGCGTGACCAAGCCTCACGTTCCTACCGCCTTTTTCCTCGCACCAGCCTTCCCTCAACCCATCTAGGACAATGACTCAGCCCTCTTATGGCCCCTAGACGTGACCCAAATGCAGCACGCGACTGCGCCCTTCTAGAACCCAAAATCGTGCCCTAGTTCCACTAAAGCCAAAATCGCGCAGCACCTATTACCATGCACCATACCAGGCCTACATCATGCATCTTAAGACCCTTGAACCCTCTTAAAAACGTCTCTTCTAATGGCCCTACCTTGACAGCCCATATGTGCATCAATAACATGAAGAATTATGCAAGAAAAACCAAGTTTTCTATGTATAAACCCTTAAAAACGAAAATAAATAAGAGGGGATCATATTTTTTATACAAGCATGTATAATCATACGTAATATGGTATGAACGATGAGAAAAGAAAGATTAAGCCGTGCCTTTACGTGTTTAAAGCACGAAAAATAATTCTAGACACGAAGAACGTTGGCGGAGAGACGGGGGAACCTTGCCGCGTTTTCTTCCTCAAAGTTCATGTGAAAAGCCTTGAAAATAAGTGTGTGTGTGCGTGTGCGTGTGGAGAGAAAAATAGGAGTCTAGATTGTCGTGTGCATGTGTTTTTTTGTAAGTTTAGGGCTTGAATAAAGTTTTAGTTTTGATATAAATAATTTGGTAGAAAGTTAAGCCCTATAATTTTAGTATAATTTGCCTATTAGGCCCATTATAATATAGGTAAAATATTTTGTTTATGAAATCTTTCGAAAATATTAACTGAGCTTCCAAAAAGTCATTATTTTCGTCGAAAATCAATTGACGGTTTAAAATATGACTTGGCGCGTAAAAATATATCAAAAGACACCATTTTCGAAAATAACATATTAAATATATCATATATTAAATAATTAAAAATAATCATTTAATAAAAAAAATTTTCCATTACAGTCTCCGGTCTCTGTTCCTCAATCGCGTCTCGAATAACCATTAAAATACAATTTTATGCATTCTAATAGAAAATCATATTTTAAATGTGTAAACATGCCTACCAAATTTAATTAATTCAATTAAAATAATTTAATTAGTCATTTTTCATTTTTTTTCCTAGATTTGCATGAAGTTGGATTACATTATCGCATTTTGGACCTTACATAAGTACATTCAGGCCATGTGAAGTGTTAAATGAGTTAATAAGATCTTTACATTGCGAATATTACTTTCGTCGTAGATCCAACTGTTATCATTGTCTAAATATGTGTGGTTCATATTTGATCTCAAATAAAAAATATTTTTTTATTATAATGGTGGTAATTAGATTTATCATGAGCGTAATACTCTCATATTAGATGAATTAAATCATTAAAATAGTACAAATCTTTCCCATGAAATACTGGTAGGGTTTTTTTTTCCTTACACTAAAAGAGGGGAAACTCGAACATGTGTAATTACAATGGGGGTAGAGGGCGAGACCATTGAATCAATTGGCCGGTCTCTCTGATAGGAATTCGAGTTTCTAAATAATTAGATAAAAATGCATTCAACCTTCCATCCATAGTTACGGCTGCACAAACTTTTAACTCAGCTGCTAACACATAATTAAGTGATTCCATATTTTAAATGTCTGAATTTAGAATGTCGACCTTGGCCACCCAACATTAATCTATTACATTCTATTGACTATTGTCCGGCCAAGTGATACACCAATATCATACTTATAAAACATGACATTCCAACAAGTGTTTTGTGGCTTAGCCATATGTCACATTTTGTTTGCTTTTAAGAATAGATTCAGTATTGGATCAAATCTATTTACCCTTTGTTTCATAAGTCTTGAATTTACGTGTTTTTTTCTTGCATTCATTCATTTTATTCAATTTTATTTTATATATATTAGATATTATTTCTTTATTACTTGGACAATTAAGGATATTAATATATTTGTTGAGCAATCCAGGGAAATATAATAAATTCAGACATATAGAATATGAAATTAGTAAATTATATATTACAAGTTTCGTTGAAAACACATGCAGTTTCATTTTGTGGCTGGAAGGTGGTTTGCGTTTTTATCTAATTACTTAATGACTTAAATGCTTATAAATATTTAGAGGGGTCATTTTAACATTTCACGAGGTGACTTGATATATATTACCGTGAAACGTCCTAAAGACACTCATGGAAACTACAATGCATTAATTAATTTTGTATATGCATTACAAACACAACAGTGTTTATATTGTACAACGATAGATGATGTTTTGTTGTTGAGCAAGACGATGAAAGGGATGCTTGTGTAGAATGTAAGCTTTCATACCATTGAAATGCATAGAATCGGCACCCTTATAACAGGGGGAAAAATCTTGAACTTTGCCCATTACAGTGTTGTGATATCAAGAAAATAAACGAGATAACATCGCAGCGAAACGTCATAAATAATATCAATAATGAATAAGATGAACACTAATATTTATAGTGATTTACCCCAAGATTGGTCTACGTCCGCTCTAAACCTCTCAAAGAGATCACTTATTTGTTAATAACAAAGAAGACAAGAGAATTGAGAATACAAATTATTTTACTCAGAACGTTCTGATTTTAACACTCACTTTCTCTCCATTAATCATATTCCTTCCAAGGATAAAAACTCTTTAAGAAATCTTACACTAAATCTTTTATCTCACTTCTACACTTATGATTGTAGATGACATGATTTTGTGTTTTAGTGTGATTTTGAAATGAAGAATGAATGGATATTTATAAGTGAAATTTAGGGAATAAAACAAAAAATAAAACATAATTGCTTACATAATCAAATCAACCATTTTTTATTAAATCAAATCATGTGTTAATTGTGTTGTTGAATTCCAAAATGATTGCTCGAATATTAGTACATAGAGCCCCATCGAGATCTAATATCTTTACCTATTCCATTTCTATTAGTTGGACATATTTTTTCCCCGAAAAAACTCATTTTTGAAAGTAAAATTTATAACTTTCAAGTTTCAATTATGTGCTAAAAACATAACTCGGATTCTTCTAGTTTCAGATTAATAATAGATTAATACAAAACATTGTTTGGATTTATCAAGCTGTAGTTTCATTTTTGTTAATAAAACAACGAATCAGACAACTCACATGTTAGCTAGGGTAACTGTTTTTATGTCTGATCAGGTAGATTGAGCTAATCAATCCGCTCTTATTTCGAATGCAACTGTTTTTTTTTTAGAGTAATAATTTATCCATCTTTTATTTAAAAAAAAGTATGTTATAGAAAATTAATTATCGAACANTCCCAAGATTGGGCTACGTCCGCTATAAACCTCTCAAATAGATCACTTATTTATTAACAGCAAAGAAGACAAGAGATATAAAAAGCAAACATTTATTTCATCATTTCTGAAAATTAACTAATTAAAAATCTCGAAAATAAAATAAAATACTTTCATATTAGAACAAATATATAAAATTGTTGTTTTTTAAAGATGAATTTTTATATATATTTAGTAACAAATAATGAACGAATCCACAGATTCCACACACACAGAACAAAGAGGCCGCGAAGAAAAGTAAAAGCAAGTACATAAAAAGGGCGAGCAGACCTGAAAAGCTCCCCTCTTTGGCCCCTCACACCGCCAGCTCCCCAATATCCAATTTTTAGGGTTTTTCAAAGTAGAGTTCAATTTTCAACCCGCCAAATCAAGTACCTGAGCCGGCTTTGCATGGTTCGGATCTGTAATCGGAGCTCCATTGCCGGATCGAGAGAAAGGCCGGCTCAGCGCGCATGCCACCGACAATGTCGGCTCCCAAAGCCTCCCCCTCCACCTCCGGATCCTACCCCGCGGTGATGTTTTGAATTGCTACCCCTTGAAGCTGCATTTTACTTGAAAATGTTGTTTGAGTATATACACTTACACGCGTCGATTTCCGATAATTATTTGAAGTGCATTACGTTAGATTGAATTCGAACGATGTTATTGTTTTCTCTTGGATTTTCTGTGTTATTTGGAGAGGTGTGGATTGGAAAGGGAGAGAGACATTGCTTTTTTTTTTATTTCCCAGAACTAAGGTTCTTGGTTTATCGGTCTCAAATTAGTGTGATTTGAATTTTGGGTTTGATGATGGTCTGACTTGAGGGAAGCTTTAATTTTAATGCATTAATTTTAAATTTTTTAGATTGGTATTTTACGTTCTTGAGTTTGGTTAAAAATAATTTAAAATGTGGAGACTTTTAATTTAATGGAATAAGAAATCGAGAACCGAACCTTGGGATAATTTGATCTGCACACTTCCATGATTTATCGAGGGTTTTGAGCACGACTTTATGCTTAAATAATCTTACACCTTCCAAATTGAAGTGATTGAATTCAACTTTGGTGAAGAATTGTGTATTCTTATTTAGAACCAAAGAAGATTTTGTTTGTCAGGAGACTCAGGACAACAAATTCTTATTAGATATGCAATTTTGGAGGTTAGGTTGAATGATGGTAATCCTTTAGATGGTATTCTGGCTTAGCTACCATTTTATTTAATGCAAAAGCTGCTAATAGCTAATTTATGTATACTAAGCAACCTACATCAGTGAAATTCTTGTTCGTTGAACATAGTTCTTGTCAATTTCTTTTATCTGAATAACATGCTTCACTAGGATCACCTATATTAAATTATATGTCTTCATCACCAAAAAAAATTGTTGATACTTGCATGCTTTTAGCACTTCCCATTGTCGATTACATACGTATCTCAACCCTTGGTTTTTTATATGAGTTGCAACTCTTTTATGTTCACTTAAAAATAAAAAAGAGGGATATCTTACAACTTCTCATATTAACTTGACAGATCACTGGGCAGCAAGAATCCATTCCGCCACCCCGAGAAGTTTCAGCAGTCGTTGATTCTTTTAGGAAGCAAGTTGCTTTAAACCGCTCTTTCTATATTAAGGTGAACTCAAATTATGCCTAAGATTTAGACCACCTCGTGATAATTTTTCTAAAATCTTGGTTCACTTTATCTCAGAAACGTATGGAGGAAAACACAGTTAAAGTTCTTGATGTTACAAAAGATCTTTATAAGCTGACAATGGAAAGAAGAAATTTAAAGATTATCGGCACCGATCGAAGTGTGGATTTACTGGCAAAGAGGCAGAAGGATGCAATTGATATGCATAATGGTATTGGAACCAGCAATGGAGATGATGAAAGCAGTAGCTCCCAAGAAGATGGATATGCCTCTTCAGCAATACTTTTAGGATCAAGTATCGCAGTCAGGAATGCGGTTCGTCCCATAAAGCTCCCTGAAGTGAAAAAAGTACCACCATATACAGCATGGATATTTTTGGATAGGTAAATCAAGATTTCTGTGTGATTAATTTTATTGACGCGTCTTCAAATTTCAACTTCTCTCTGCATCGATTTTTACGATTCCGTTCATTAGAAACGACCGGTAATTCTCACTCTGATATTTGTCCAAATTGAAAGTTTAGATGGTAGTTTGAGGATTAGAAATTGATTTATATCTGTAACTTTATGTCCTGACTACTGTGTCTTGGTTTATTCACCTATTTTATTATCTGATAAGTGATATCTTAATATTTAAACCGTCAAATGAAGATTAATTTTGCATTCGTGGCAGTATGTATCTTCTGGTTTTTGATTTTAAGTTTTTCAATATTATTAAATGTGCTTATAATTTGAATCTTTTTATTGTTTTTTTGTTTTTTGTTTTTTGTTTTTTGTTTTTTGTTTTACAATAGCCTTTTTTTCTCTTCATTGAGAAGTATTTCTTTTGTATTTTACGTTATGTTTTTTGAGATGATTCATACCTTCATTTATGTGGAAAATTGATTATTGATGTGCACACTTCAAGTGTTTTTCCCCACTTTATCTATTAATTTCCTCCACCCTTTCTTTGGTTCCAAAGGACTGGCTACGGTTCAAAGTTTATGTGGAAGGACCAAGGATCAGAATACTATTTTCATCTGGTCATTTTTGCCAAAATTTGTGTTGCTAGAGAAGGAAATATATATTTATTTTAAATTTTTTCCATAGTGCAGAAATCAGAGGATGACCGAGGATCAGTCGGTGGTTGGTAGAAGAAGAATCTATTACGACCAGAATGGTGGTGAAGCTCTAATTTGTAGCGACAGTGAAGAAGAAGCAAATGAGGATGAAGATGAAAAGAAAGAGTTTGCAGAATCTGAAGATTATATTCTCCGGTTGGTAAATGTGGCGTATAGCTTATAACCACGATTTATTATTCTCTTTTTTTTTTTTTATCTTGAAATCTTGTGCTCGAAGACATCCACATTTTCACTCGCTCCTCTTATTTCCTCTTGTTATTTATGCATTGTGTTAAGCAACTTTATAGGTTGGTTATGGTCTTGTTTGTTTGATTGGAAATGGTGGATTTTTTATGTCTGCTCTATTCTGTCTGCCATTTCTTCATTCAGATGACTCATCAAGTAAGGTTTAATAGCCGTTGTCTCATTTGTCTGTGGCATACTAAGAACTGGTCGGCTGTTCTTTTTTCCTTTATCCCATCTCAGTGTGCAACTGAGAATTTATTTTCGAAGTTAAATTATCAAATTTTAAGTTGCAGTTTTTGGTTTCCATTGTCATGTAAACATGAAATTGGTTCATAGGATCGCGTATTGAAACTTCTTGAAGCAAAATGAAGCTTAGTTTCCCAGTTGCTATATAAGTTAGAAGGTATGGGTACCTTGCTTCTAATGTTCTAAGAGTATCATTAGCAGCTTACTGTTCTAGTTCATTAGATACTCAACTCCATTCGTTGACAAGAAATCAGGCTCCACCTTTTCAACTGTAAATTCCATTTGTGTATTTCACTATTTCTATGTTTGTGCAAAAATGGGCTCCACACGTTAAAAACACTGAATTTGATGGGCCTTTTAAGATCATATGACATGAGTGATTAAAGGGAAGACTTCCTCCACACGAAAATATTTGTATTTGTAAAATAAAAAACATGTAATATATGTCAAAAGTGTACATCACACATCTATAACAGTAAATGAGAAACCCATTTTCTTTGTTTCATTTGTCATATCCTTGTGAATACTGAAATTTTCAATTCATCTTTGAGATGTAGTATCAAGTAAATCAAGACGAAATAACATGTTCAATCCTTGTGTTCTCAATTCATAAACTTTCATTTATCATATGATTGTTTTTTTTTGTCTTTATCACTTTCCAGAAATACCATAAAAGAAATGGGTCTATCTGATGTCACATTCGATTTGTTGGCCCAATGTCTATCAAGAAAATCTTGCGAGATTAAGGTATGCCCTTAAACTGCAGATGACCAATGACGTGCCCGTATTTATTTTCTTTCTCTTCCTCGTTTGTCCTTCAATACAATCTGAGAAAGAAAAAAGAATTGGTCATCGAGAAAATTTTGTTCTAGCTGTTTCCCATTTTCTTTTTGCTGGCTTTACAGAGATAAACTACCATCAAACATCTTATACAGGGAAGATTTGAAGATCTTATCAAGAACGAGACTGCTATTTGTCATATGAGCAATGGACATGTTGAAGGATTTGTGAATCCATATGTTGATAAAGATCTCGATGCTGCTTTAGATTCATTTGACAATCTCTTTTGTCGACGTTGCCTTGTAATCATGAAGTTTGCTTTTTTCTCATTTCCTGTGGGAAAAGTCTTTTGTTTGTGTGATACTGTTCCCATTTTTTGTCCTTCTAAAGTTCTCTATATGCTCACAGGTTTTTGATTGTAAACTACATGGATGTTCACAGGATCTTATCTTTCCTGTAAGTTCATTATCCAAGGTGATTTTAGCTAATTTGTTTACAAGTCTACTCATTGCTTATTATGTAAATTTTTCCTTTAGGCTGAGAAACAACTTTCATGTTATCCTGATGCTGAGAAGGAACCATGTGGGCCACACTGCCACCGGCTTGTATGTCGTCTTCTTCTTCTTTTTCACCGTTTCTTCAAATAGTTGTTAAATTGACAACTTTGAATTTGTATGTGTTCCTTTTAATATATCTTTCCTGCAATATTCTTGAACTCCTTTTGTCCACAAAACATAAATTTTAGTGTGAATTACTTGATGCATTTCCAGGGAAAAGATCTCCTTATTCCATTCTAACAATTATTTTGAAGGCTGATTAGTAATTTATTTTCATCAGGTCCTTAAATTAGAGGGTAATGCCACAGCGAGCTCTGGACAGGCAATTTATGAAGAACAATTTGACCCAGCACCTACCGCTGCTGCCATGCAAGTGCAAAAGAGGAAGCATGTAGGTCAATCTGACAGGAAGAAATCAAAGTCTTGCCAAAGTGAAAGTGCTTCTTCCTCAGATATTAAACAAGTTACTGATATCACTTCATCACTGAAGAGTACATCTTCCGGAAAATCTGGGAGTGAAAAAAGGAGTAGCAAGAGAATAGCAGAAAATGTTCTAGTGGCTAAAACGAAAAAGCAGAAGAAAATTGCTGCATCTGATTCTGACTCTGTTGCAGGTTGTGGTCTCAGTTTGAAAAGTTTGAATCTTCGGAGCAGTTCATGTCGAGAAAATGAAGACACCCGGTCTTCTCAGAAAGTGTTATCCACAAGTTCTAGAAAGTCAAGAAGAATACAGTCCTCAGTACTGGATTCTGACAAGTCTTTGCTGGGAGAGGCTGCCAGTGGGGCATCAAATGAGATTGAGAGTAACCAACCTTTGACTAGTAGTGGTGACACCTTGAAGAAAGAAGAGTTTGTTGATGATAATATGTATAAACAAGTGGTAATTGATAGTAAATGCTGGAAAACATTTGAGAAGGCTCTGTATGAGAAGGGCATTGAGATTTTTGGACGCAACAGGTTACTCTAAATATTTTGATTTTCTTTACTTTATGACCAGTTCCCATGTTCTTCGCGACAAGGACATTCTTGTAAATATTACTGTTTTCCTGACTCAAATGTGTCACGTAATTTATGTTTTTTTCTACTTGGTTATTATCATAATGACTCAAATACTAATTTTATGTTCAAGATTTTGTTTAGGCTCGACTAAGTTTCCTATCTACTACCATTTTTTTTTATCTGCTTTAGATGCAATGCTATTTCCTGAAGGACTATATACGTTTCATGCAGCTGTTTGATAGCTAGAAATCTTATGAATGGCCTGAAAAACTGTTCAGAAGTCTTCCAATACATGCATCTTTCAGAGAAGGATATATTCTCTCGAGCCAGTAATGGGACAACACTAACAGATGGTTACTTAAAGGCTGATGGTAATGAAACTGTGGTAAGCTGTTTTTTTCTCTTTGTCCATTTTCGTGTAAAATAACAACATTTTCAAACAGTTTTCATATATCCATTTTGTGTGAAAATAGAGTAATGGTGCACGAAGAAGATCGAGATTTTTACGCAGAAAAGGTAGAGTTCGTCGCCTAAAGTACACATGGAAATCTGCAGGTTACCAATCATTCAGGAAGCGAATTTCTGAAAGGAAGGACCAGCCTTGTCGACAGTACAATCCATGCGGATGTCAATCTGCATGTGGAAAAGAGTGTCCATGTCTTGTTAATGGTACCTGCTGTGAAAAATATTGCGGGTAAGATGACTTTTGTTCTTATGTATTCAGTGGGATCTTAAAAATTTAATTGGAGTTTTGTGGTTCAACTCATGCTGTTTCTGTCTGCTTCCCTCGTCTTTGGTGGTAACACCATGCTTTATTTTTCTTGTACTCAGTCAAACAGCTGTTCCTTACCTATTGGTTGAAGTTCTAATGCCTTTTGGACTCGAATACAGTTTGCATGTTAAATTCCATATTTTTTGTCAATTTTAGATGTCCAAAGAGTTGCAAGAATAGATTTAGAGGCTGTCATTGTGCCAAGAGCCAGTGTCGTAGTCGTCAATGCCCTTGCTTTGCTGCTGACAGAGAGTGTGATCCAGATGTATGCCGAAATTGTTGGATCAGGTAAGGCGTCACTGACTGTGTGGTTTCTTGTGGTATGAGGTTCTTAGTTGAAATGGATACCTTGGGATGTTGTAACAAAGCTTTATTTTTATTTTCACATTTTTTACACAGTTTGGCTATCCATGACAATGCTGTTTTGATGGACTCCATTCCAGTATTCTGATATTCTTGGATTCTGATGTATAAGAATGTTCAATTTCTGAAAAAAATAGATTTCTACTTTCTGTGAAATAGTTATGCTGTTTGATTTGGTTTGACAGTTGTGGCGATGGCACCCTTGGGGTGCCTTCTCAAAGAGGTGATAATTACGAATGCAGGAATATGAAGCTTCTTCTGAAACAACAGCAGAGGGTAATACTCTCCAAAAGTATCCTCTTTACTTCAAGCTTCCCACTCGAGGGAATTTTTTCCATATTGCTTGTTTCTTTACCTAACTTGAGAGAGATTGTGTATTAGGGGGAGGCATTACTATTACCGAATGGCAATCAATGTTTAAGAAAGTTGATTCCCACTCAATCTTATTAGCTTATAAAGTTTTTGAGAGCCTAAAGTCTCAAGTCGCAACTCTCATGCTTCTAGAGATATGGAGTGTTAGTTTGAAGCATAGTTCTGATGGTATTATGTGCTTTCAGGTTTTACTGGGGAGATCTGACGTATCAGGTTGGGGAGCATTCTTGAAGGTAAAATTCAGAATATGATGCACATATAAAATTTGTCTGACAACTTACAATTAGTCACACTGCAGAATAGCGTCGGTAAGCATGAATATCTTGGAGAGTACACTGGTGAACTAATATCACACCGTGAAGCCGACAAGCGTGGGAAGATATATGATCGTGAAAATTCTTCATTTCTCTTTAACCTAAATGACCAGGCATGATATTGTAAACTTTTTATATCAACAAGTATTTCTTATCTATGCTTACAACTCCCCCTTTTTGTCCTCCATAAACCTGTAGAAATGTAAGAAAAAACGACATTGATGATTTTTTCCTCATTTTCAGTTTGTGCTTGATGCTTATCGGAAGGGCGACAAATTGAAGTTTGCTAACCATTCCCCAGATCCAAATTGCTATGCAAAGGTAACTGGTACCACATTATTGATTTATCATACATTGATAATCCGTACATCAATTTCTCTTGTAATACTAAAGTTGGACGCATCATCATGTCAACATAAATCACACCTCTTTGTGGTCATTTTACAAAGTGAAGTATGAACTTTAATTTTAACTTTGTCCATACCATTATCTGGTTTTATCTATTTCAAATCGCTTGGTAGGTCATTATGGTGGCAGGAGATCACAGAGTAGGTATATTTGCCAAAGAGCGAATTTGTGCTGGAGAAGAATTATTTTATGATTATCGTTATGAAGCAGACAGAGCTCCAGCATGGGCGAAAAAGCCTGAGGCGTCTGGTACTAAGAGAGAAGAAGGGGCTCCTTCAAATGGTCGCGCCAAGAAGCACACGTAATTGGATTATATTCATTTATTTAGACAGATATGTCATTCATTCCTGACAAAAATCGTCCTTGAAACACCTTCTGGCTGAGGTTCTGATAATTTAGTTGCTGGAGGTAGGGTAACGGTAACTCATCATCTCCGGAGTAACCTAAACTGATTCTTTTGTTCGTGGTATACTTTACTATTGAGTCTATTCAACAAAACAGGAAAGAATACAGACGCTCATGATTTTTTTTTCATTCCAATTGAAAATCAGTTGTAAAATGCATTTAATTGGTTTACTCTGATTAACAAAAGGTCGTTTTCAAGGCACTTATGATTACTATGCGATGTAGTAAATACCAAGCAATGATTCCTCACTGAGACGGTGAGACACAGTCCGATGTTACTGTATAAGCTTCTGTTGATGCATGTGTTTGCCTCTTCTATTTGAATAAAAAATTAAAGATCCAACTATGGATGTGGGTTGCCGTATATCAGTACTAGGAAACTCGCTGCCTGATCTGGCTTGAAATGGTTGTGCCTGGTAAAGCCTGGATCCATCCTCATGGGGCCCTACAACTAACAAGGCTAGTCTTCAGAAACTTGTGTTGTGCCAGCCTAAATTTTGGCTTTAATATTGGTGCAGCCTTAATTCGTTTTTTTTTTTTTTCATTTCATTACCATATTTTTGTTTACCTAATGGTGACACTCCGGGTAAACTGGGAAATTCCTAACATGGTATAAGTATCAACTGGGTGGCTGCCATTGTCTCTTACCTCATCTCTAAGAGCATGAAACATTTGTACACCGGTGGATGGGTTCGCAAAGACTACAAAATTTGTATTTTTTAAATAAATTTAATTATTTATTTTCTTGTTTCAGCATATATAGACAGTCGAAGGGTACACGGGGAGTATGGTGACAGTTGGTTGTTAAGCGAACTCATATTTTAAAAAGAAATGATTACCTAAAACATTCATTAATTCACGTATATATGGAGAAGTGCTTTACCTTTTAAAGTTACCAGAGGGAACCAATCCAACAATAAATTATTTATTAAACTACTAAAAGTTTTATCATTACAAAAAAATATTCTCGAAAAGTTGTTAAATTGGTTATGTAATGTTGTCTAACCCTTTTTTAATAGTTGAACAAAAGATTTTGTTGAATTTACTAGTATTATTCAACCTGGTTGCACAATATATCTAGGCACATGTTTAAGAAATATTGTTTTGATATATATAAGGAATACAAAGAGTCATTGATTTTGCATCTTTTATGTATTACTTGTAGAGTTAGTTTGACAACTGATATTTGAATTAAAGTAAAATTGGAATCTTATCTTGTTGTTATATGTTATTGGATTGGGAAAAAAAATTATCTTTAGATAAATTAGAATCGTCACACATCATATATAATGTAGCTAGATATGTTTTAAATATTGTTAAGATTTATGACATACAAAGAAAAATAATGTCAATCACATTAGATAATATGAGTGCATATAATGTTGCAAATAAATACGTGAAAGATTCATTAAGACAAATTTTAGAAGGTAATTTGCTTCATGTTAGATGCGCATGTAATATTATCAACTTATATGTTAAATATGATTTTGATAAACACATGTCTACTACGATAGAAAAATTCAAAATATGTGAGAAATTATTATGTAAAAGAAAATATGAGCGTGATTGAAAAACGCTAGTCATTGCTAACGAAATTAGATATAAGAAATTTTCTATTCATGTGGAAACTCAATAAAATTCTTTGTATCGATAGCTTAATACCTTGTTATGTTTTAAAGATTTACTTACACTATATTACAACAATATTGCGGCATAAGTTTTAATATTTATTGACTTTGAATGAGATATTTTAAGTAACTGTGTTTATTTGTTGTAAATTCTTAAAGAGGTAACCGAAAAATTTCCCGACGTCGACTACTCTATTGCAACTATGTTCCTATCTCTGTTTTTTAATATGTTTTTAAAATTTATTGATTATCGTACCGATGTTGTTATGAGTGATTTTGTATCAAGTACGGAAGATAACATTTTAAAAAATTGAGAAATTATCCCAATTGTACATGACTTAGCAACTTTGTTTGACCATATTCGAAGTCAAGGTGGCTTAGAATTTTTTTTGAATATTATGATAACTTTCTTAAGAAGAATGTTGACAATAAAAAAAAGTCTATCATTCATTCTTTTCAAGAATTGTTCGATTTATACGTTAATGAAGAATTTGGAGCGAGTAACCGGCCGAACCCAGAGGAAGAGCCGAAAGAAAAAAGCAAAATGAGAGCAACCAACTTCTTTCAATGTTTGAAATGAAAAAAATCGAAAAAAAATCGGTTACAACAATAAAGTCTTACGGGATACATATTTATTTAATTCGATATTTTCATACTCCAGAATATTTCGATATTCTAGAATGGCGGAGAGTAAATTCGTAACTATATCCAGCATTAGGGGCAATTGCAAGAGGCGACTTAGAATTTCAATGTTCAAGTGTTGTTTCTGAATCAATATTTTCAACATGTGGCTGAATCACTGGCGAACAAAGAACTAATTTAAAGTTGGAAACGTTTAGCGAGCTAACATTTCTACAAAATTGTTTTGTGGCAAAAAAAAAAAAGACCGCCTGAGTGATAGACGAATTTGCAAGCTCAAGTTCCGAGCAAGATCCAGAGTATCCCAAATATATTTTATTACACAAAAACTCATTTAAGACGGTATTATGATTTAATTTTGCGAGAAAATATTCTATTTGGGTCACCAATAAAAAAATATTATTTTTTATGTCAAAATATTATTTTTATTGTAAATATAGACATGGTCGATCTGTCTCACAAGATACCTACTCATTTTAGTAAATTATGATGAATTTTAAATGTTCAATGTAGATATCAATGTTTGATTTATATTTATCTTTTTGTATGATATATTTTCTCAACTCAAAGTACTTCTACCATATGCATTTTTTTTAATATTCCATATTTACGTCACGCTTGGGTTGGCGATTTATTTTGTTCCGTCTCGAGCTTGGAGGTTGAAAAGAACCATCCTAGCGCGAGATGCTATGCCTTTCATGCTTCGACTTCACCAATGCACGTTGGGCGGTCTTAAAGTACCAACCTAGGGCGCCTCGTTCTTCTTCTCCAGCATTAATCCTTAACCTGGAATTCGTCCATCTATTAATGGTTTGGGTAGTAGATCGGATCAGTTCCAAGATATTCTAAATATTTTCGAACCAACGACGGTGATTTTGGACTAATTTTACCAGTTCCGTCAACAATAAATCCAAAACTTCAAAACAGTTAAGCGTGATTCAGATCTTGTATAAAGTGATACTTTATAAAAGAGTAAAGATTTTTTATTTCGAGCACAGACAATATCTGCCATAGGGTTCTAAAATCGAGACTTCCATTTCAAAAGAAAAGAGAATTCCTCTGTCCTTGCCTGTTTTTATTTCAAAACCGAGACTTCCATTTCAAATGAAAAAAAAGACCGAGATTAAAGTTCCTTATTATATTTTTTAGAAGAGAGACTTCCTTATTTTTATGTTCGAATGACGCAATGAATGTGATTTTCCTCACTGCCACTGCCCGACACCCGATGTTGGCATGTTTGGCGGAGCTTTGCAGTATGAAGCCAAGCTCAATTTTTCCCATTGGGCGCCTTTTTTTTCTAGTGCAAGTTGTGTTATTTATTTTCTTCTCACCTCTGTTCATCCCCACCTCCACCGCTTGCTCCAATGGCAATTGTCAGGTATTTCAGCTGATTCATTCTTTTCTTTCTGTATTTTTGCGTGGATCCTTACATTTCTTGGCATCTTGTCCCTTGTAAATGAGCTGAGTCTTCTAAGAATTTGGGCAGCTTCTGGAATCGTGTGTTTCTGCTACTGACTGTGGGCCTGGTCTATATTGTGGGAATTGCCCTTCACTTGGCAAGAATCAACCTTATTGCATTAGGGGTCAAGCCACTGCACCAGCTTCTATTGTAATGAATGCTGATCTTAACTCCTCTATTTGTCTTTGTTTAGTAACTAGTATTCAAGAATTCCGTACTTGTTTTCTTGATTTTGAGTTTTGGTAGTAATTACTTTGTGGTTGTGTATCATGCTGAATAAGATAGATTAGTGGGCTGCCCTTTAACAAGTACTCTTGGCTAGTGGCACATAATGCCTTCTCCCGTGTGGATGCTCCTTTATTGACTGGTGCCCAAAGACTTACTTTTTATAATCAAGAAGACACTGTTACTAATCAATTGAGGGTATGCAAATTGTATGCCTTTTTATTACATTTTTAAGATAAGAACAATTGCTTCTATGTTATCCATTCATATTCTTTTTGGTATTTATTTGAATTTTACATAGAATGGAGTAAGGGGACTTATGCTGGATATGTATGACTTCGAGAGCGATATCTGGCTATGCCATTCATTCCGTGGCCAATGCTACAACTTCACTTCATTTGTAATTTCTGGCCTCCTTTCTCCGATAAATTTAGTTTTATGTAGTGCGATGTTGAACATAATTTGTTCGAAACGATTTTGTAATGTGTTTTTCAAAAAATTCAAAAAATATAGGAACCTGCAATTAATACACTCAGAGAAGTGGAAGCATTCCTAACTCAGAATCCTACAGAGATTGTTACTATCATAATTGAAGATTATGTTCATTCGCCAAAAGGGCTAACAAGGGTGTTCGCCGATGCTGGTTTGGACAAGTATTGGTATCCGGTTTCGAGGATGCCCAAAAAGGGAGAAGATTGGCCGACTATTAATAACATGGTAAGAAATAATTATCGTCTACTGGTTTTCACTTCTGATTCTTCAAAGGAGGCTACTGAAGGAATTGCGTACCAGTGGAAGTACATGGTGGAAAATGAGCGTAAGTATCAGTTAGTAGAATACCAATTTGATTGAAGTGTTGTTTTGTTCAATAGAAATCTTGATCCTATTATGTGTTTCAGCTGGAGATCCTGGAATTATACCTGGTTCATGCCCGAACAGAAAGGAATCAAAGCCACTCAATTCAAGAACTGGCTCTCTATTTCTAATGAACTACTTTCCAACCATACCAGTTCAAACTGAAGCTTGCAAAGAGCATTCTTCCCCAGTAACTGATATGGCTGCGACCTGTTATAAATCAGCCAGGAATATGATGCCTAATTTTTTAGCTGTGAATTTTTACATGGTATTAACATTTTAAACTTGAAGAAACCTATTAAACGTATAATTTTAGTTGTAAGCTTTACCATTAGTTCCAATGTGCAGAGAAGTGATGGAGGAGGTGTTTTCGATGTTTTGGATCATATGAATGGTCAGTCATTGTGTGGGTGTAGCACGGTGTACGCTTGCCAGGTTTTTCTAAACTTTCTCTCCTGAAAATTTCTTTACTTCAAGAAAATAGTGAGAGTCGCAAAATAAGAAAATGTAGCTGATGCAGAATCATTAAGAGCTCATTAAGAGCTATAATATACGTATTATGAAAGTTGGCTGTCTCGTTCATCAAGAGCTTTGAGAAATTCATGAATGGATTGGTTTAATCTGGATAAAAAGTGATTTATAATTTGCACGTAAATGATCGTTTTCATCTTTTATTCTTTTGAAATAAAGTTGGGCATAGTAACATACATTGGGAGTAGCTTAGATTTTATGTATGAATTTGAAAATTAAGAATAGTTTATTGTGATATGATTATTGATCCATTTCAAACCTGGAGCTCTATCTGAAATTAGATTTTTTTCCGTGGAGATGCTTGTGATTCATTGAACTACTTGTTGAATTGTTACACATTGGAAAAATTCAACTTGCAAAACAAGTATGAGCGCCTCTATATCTCTTTGATTTCTTTCAGCTTTGCAAGTCCTTAAACTTGTTTTTTCGGGATACTTGGTGTTGTCCACCGGCTCTTGCCCCACTTATCAAGGGCGGATCTAGGAATTTTGGAAAAGTGGGCAAGAGTAACTCATAAATTTTGGGGGCAAAACTTGTTTTAAAAAATTAGACCATAAAATTTTGAAACATTTTTCTTTGATCGACACACTAGTCATACAAAACAAAATTGAGTAGCTTGATACTAAAAGGACTTGTTGCAGGCCGGAGCACCTTTTGGAAGTTGCAAAACTATTTCTGTGTCCAACACAACTCCACCTGCCACTGCAACTGATGGAAGCTTTTCGGGTTCTGTTCAGTTAACGAGCTACGCTTCAGCCATCATAGTCCCTCCCATATCGTTTATATGCCTGTTACTTTTTCTTGTGTCCGTTTCGTTTTTGTGACCATGATAAATAATGGATTTAACCATTCAGTCTATAGAAGTTGAAATATATAAGGGTTTACCGAATTTGGTTTGAGCCAGATGTGTATCCAACAGAGGTATGCTATATGTGGAGTTTATTGTATTGAAGCAGACTGTGAGGTGTTATGAAATGAATTTAACAGACTTATAACCTACAAAGGAGTTATGTTCTGTTATCAGATAGATAAGATTGAATATTTTGTCAATTTGATAGAAGATAAGTATTTAATCACTTGATATTTTCATTTGAATCATGGAAATTTACTGAAATCCAAGTTTTTCTCTGAGTTGCCAATCCAACATATCATTTTATGTTGGCAAAAGCACGAGGATACTGGGAAACACATAAGTGCTACATACTGTTAAAAGTAGTCTTGCAAATTCCCCACTTACATCAAAGAGAACAAAAATTGTTGATACAACAAACTCCCAACAAATTTCACAAAATAATCCATCTCTAACATACGATGAATCAAACTACACACATATGACCTAAGTTTCGATGAAGTTGTAACGAACACTTCATGTCTTTAACAAAAACTTAACTGGTACTCTCGAATAAGTATGTACAGTCAGAGATAATCAATGGACCACGAAAGTCTTAGCAATGTCTTCAATATTACAATGTTTTCAAAAAATAAAAAACAGATGAACAAAATAACCAGATTATTGATAAAGTAAATAACGAACCATTCGCGGTTCTTGAATGCTGGCCTTTTCTGAGTGAATTTACATATATACAAATATGATAAGCCTATACACTTTTCAATGAGAAAAAGAAGCCTTAATAAATTGCCCACAGGTGGGATCTTCCATCACCTAATATTCCTTTCGGTTGTATCTGAAGAGCTGGACTGATTGTAAGCATACCAATGAAGCAATCCAAAGGTATCTTAATACCCCATACATTGATGGATTCGAGCTTTCGACATTTATTTACAAGAACTAGAAGTCCATCCTCAGTTACATGGCGACAACCCCACAACACTATACTCTGGAAAAGGGGAAGATAATAACAATATTATCAGCTCAAAAGATCTTGTAGCTCTATAGGCTTGCAACATTTGGTCATTTCTTTTTTACACTTTTAGATATACAGATAGATCATTTGATCAAACCTTTCGGCTAAAAATTTATTACTTTGATGAAAACGAAGGAAATTTAGTAAATAAGAGGACCTCAGCTGAACGAAGAAACCAGACTAAAGTCCCAAGCTTTCTTTAAAGTGTGAACGTTATTTGCATTTTGCAATATATTTTGTGTTGCTCAAGCTAATTATTGAAAAGAAAAAACCACGAGAATTTTTATTAATAAACTGAAGTGTATTTGACATTAAATGAAATGCAAATAACACCAATCTTCCCAAATATTTCCAATTTTTTTGTATGGAATTTCACAGCACTCATATTCCAAAGTTTTGCAAACCCATATTGATAAACACAAATTTTCCTTTACTAGTGCAATAGTGTGTACCTTCAAGTGAGGACAGCTCTCTGCAATGGCAATTAAGGATGAATCCGTAATAAACGTACCACCAATATTCAGGTGTTGTAGTGAAGTAGCTCTCGAAATCTGCAAGAAAAAAAACGTCAATTCAGATGCTATGCAAATGCTTAAACTTTGGTTCAATAATGGAGTACGATCAGAAAAAAATAACGACTGAATTCATACAAGTTGAACAACTCCTTTATCTGTAATTGCTGCCACACCCCACAAAGAAACTGAAGAAAGGTTTCCAATACATTTTGCATTAGACATTTGGTACAATCCATAATCAGTTAACATGCAACCCCAACGGCTTCTTGATCTGTACCACATACCAAAGGTATCAAGATTCATCAGCTAGATAATCTCCAATCTTCATATCATATTCTATCATCTTCCAAGAAACATAGGGAAACAAAAATTAATACATGGTCTAGCTTCATGATATCATAACGTTTATAATCTTTTAACTGAAACGTATTCCGTGAACTTTACTCCATTGCAAGTTTTCTCAAACTATGCAGATTCCTACTAAGAACTAGGACTGGGAGAATCTCAATACACCCATATGTTAGAAGGTTTCCAGTACCTCCGATTGAAAATGGACAGATTACTCTATTATTCTACAAGCAGACGTGATGATAGGGACAGATCCAGTTGATGTGAGGGGGGACTACTGATCAGTTTAAACCAAAAAGATCTGGATTTTTATTTGTAAATCTTCTAAAAAATTTACATTTCAAAATCTGAATTTTAATATGTAATCCTTCTAAAAATTATAGGTGCATTGCAGAAATGATTGTCCAGGTGGCTTGTAAAACTATACTACTGACTCTTCAGAGACAAAATTAGCTCTGGAACTAGGAACACCCAACTCAAGGAATCAAAGATTATAATTCAACCACCACAGTTCAGCCCAGAATTTCAATGATCGGTTAAAAAGAATAATAAATAAAATAGCATACATATCCAGGTCTTTGAGACCATAAGCTAAAAGAACCAATCTTGTAGTAGATTCATCGTCCATTTTCCACCCAGAGAAACTGAGAATTCTCCTCCGAGCCAAAGATTCCTTCACTCCTTGCCTCCATTTCCGACACACCCGGCTTGCCCTACATACATAAATATACACACACAAACATAAATACACAAAATAATTCAACCCAAAAGAAGATTTTTACAAATAAAATCAACTCACCGAGCCATATCTTTGAAGCAAGTCAAGATGGTAAATATGTGGGCCAATAAATCAAGAGGCAGACGATCAATTACTGCTTCATATTCTCCTCCTTCCATATCTACAAGCATGATCAAGAATTAGGATACAAATTAAAAAAAAATTAAAGAAAACAAATTTAGGATTCTTTCTTGGGATTTTTTGTGCTTGTATGCGTGGGAGAAAAACGAAAGGATAAAGGGTGGCAGTTTTTGGCGCATCCCAGCAGAGAACTCAGCTTGGCTCACGCATAAATACTCATATTTGTACTCACGCGCCAACCAAAGAAAGAAGATGAACAGAGAGTGTGGTCATCTGTCATCATTCTATATTGAGATTTTGAATCTAATCACACATATAAATGTCTTTTACCATTCTGTATTGAGATTTTGAAAATTTGTAAAATCTAATTGCGCACATAAATGTCCTTCGACTTAACATATGACATACTTAGTTGGAAGAATTTGCGAACTGGAGGAGGTAATACAATTTAACAAGTATGGTTGTCCAAGTCAATCACGTAAATACAGTCTATGCAATAAATACTAGATACGAGGGCATTCTGGATGCATTGATTTTTTAAAATTTTTTTTTTATGTCTCAATTCAGAACCGATGGAAGATAACTTAACTCACAAAAAAAAGATGCAGTAAAAAATAATAATTTGAATATTAAAAAAATATTTTTTTACTTTTTATTGATTGAATATTTTTCACTCAAATCATCATATACTACATAACATATTTTCCATAACAAAACTAAAAAAAATGATATTTTTACAATAAAAAAATATTTTTGACATGAAATGTAATATTTTTCATGGATAGATCAGATCAGAGATCCGGATCACAAATTTGAGTCATGAGACGACATCATTTTTAGGGCTATGTTAAAGAGAAATCCCTTAAATTGCATATTTTGGTGTTTTTTTAATATGCTTATTTAGTTGGGTTGGTGAAGCCTTCTAAAACATCCTTTAACTTCCATTTTCAATCACTCTTTGATTATTCTTCTAGACAAATTATTTAATACTTAANAGTCCGTCGGTTGATTCGCACCGTCAAATAGTGAGTTGTGGTGGGCTGCGAGCCATCCCGCTCCAACCGCCAAATACAAGGAAAGATTGGTGAATTGGCTCGACAGCCCCGCCCCGTCAAATAGGTAGGTTAGGTTGTCTCAATCTGTCCAAATGATGATTTGCATACCGATCTACCCTGCTGCTCGTTTTGACAACCAACCCTATATATATGAAAAAATATTTATAATAACAAAACATTATTTAATGTGTACTACTATTATGTTCATGCAATGTGTCTTCATTGACATCTAATACATATTACAAAAACTCATATGGGATCATTTCACATATTAATTTTGTGAGATGAATCTCCGATCCGATTCAACCTAGGAAAAATATTAATTTTTATGTTCAAACTATTGATTTTCATTGCAAAAGTATCATGTTTATTACTTATGTTATGAATAAATATTGTGTAATATACGTTGATTCGAGTGACATGAAAATTTTAGCTTTTCATGTCGGTAATCTTACTTTTCACTGTACGTATGAGCTGAATCTATCAGTGTCACATATATATAAACCCGTTAGACTTTTGCACAAAAACTAACTCAATAAATATATATTGTAGTTTTTCTACACTTTTTTATATTTTTTTCCCTCGTTGAAATAAATTATTATATGCTTAACTTCAACACAGCTGCTTTACTTAAACATGGTCACGGGTCAGGTTCGAGTCAGGAAAATCCCTACCCTTAACCGGCCCGCTTGTGGCCGATTATGGTCTGGGTCATGAAACTTGTGGTTCATTTCTAGGTGTATTTACGGTTAACCTCCGGTTCTCGGTCCGATTCGACCTTTTTTTAGTATTTTTAAATTTTTTTTTAAAAAATAAACTCTTCCATATTTAAATATTTAAAAATGTGAAATTAAGGATGACAATTTAAGAATAAGGGATATGCTTCTCGTTTTATAGTCTTGCAATCCATTCTCTTTCATTAAAATTTCGACGTGGGGCTCCAATGCTTATGCATTGTCCTACATCGAAAATTGGGTGAAAGAGAAGGGATTGTAAATCTATAAAATGAGAAGTAAATCTTTTAAATTCTTAAAATTGTTATCCATAATAATTTCAACACTGAGGACATAGTTTGTACAACAGTCACTCCATTTTAATATTTTTTATAAAAAAATAGTACGACCCATTAGGTTGGGCACGCCGGGTCGACGAGTTTTCTACCCGTAAAGCGTAACATGGCTGCATTATGGCAATTTCGGGTCAAATTCATTGATTTGGGTTAACCGGCCTGTTGTATAATGAGAAACAATCGTCCGTTTTAATCCTCGAAGTACATACCAGAAGAGACAAATTTGTTTTAAAGAAATTGTACTTGCTAAAAGTCTCGGTTTGATTTTGCTCTTACATACACAATGCTCAACAGTTTACTTATTTCATCCCAACTTTCTCTTCACAAGTTTACTTCTACAATTTTGTTATTAGCAATTTCACTGACAAAAACTCCAAGCGTTATCATCTTCATGTTTGATGGTAGCCAGGCGACCGGAAAGTGAAGCGATAGGCTTGTAATAGTTAGTATTTTTATTTTCATATTTCCCATTATTCCAACATCCGATATGTTTAATTGATATATTTTTGTGTAATTTTATTGTAGAAGGAACTTTTACGATCTTGGAGCAAATTTGAGTTAAAAAGGTAATGTTTATCACATTTGAGGTTTCCAAGATAGAGTTTTGAAAGAGAATGACCAAACCAGAAGAGGTCCTGGAACAAGGCGTGGCCACGTCTTGTGATTATGTTTCAGCTGCCAAAAATTGCAAGAAGTGAAAAATCTGATTTTGTGAAGATTATGCAAGATTTGAAAGAATTAATTATGGTGTCTGGTTTAGTGGAAATTCTTGAAGGAAAACTCTAGATAAGATATTATCTATTATTTTATATTTTAAGATTTATGGTTAATTAAGAGATTAATGGGCCCTTATACTTTTAGACCCAATTTTTCCTTTCTTTTTTTTGCTTGCCTGCACGTTACAAAAGAAGGGAGGCGGCACAAGAAGAATTCTCCTCCAATCCAAAAAAGAGACTCAAGTGAAGAGGTCAAAGAAACAATCAAAGAAAAAAGAAAAGAATTATACCTCTTCAACGTGAAGAACAAGAAGAAGACGGAAGAATTTTTAATCTCCTCTTCATACCTTTAGGCTAAGTTTTATTTCTGATTCAAGGGATAATTCTACTATTTCAATTTTATCACTGTGAGGCTTTTTGCACTTCAATTTAATATTCGTGTTTTGTTCAAATATTTGTTTATTTATATTGAATTCTATGAAAGTTGTATCTCGGTTAATCTGACAATTTAATTCGATATATAATTTTCTACTGCTATCCATGAATTCAGTGATCCGTAATTGTCATGAATGCTTGGTACACGAGTAGCATATATTAGATGTGTTGTGCTATCATAATATATTTAATCTAAATAAATCAATGAAACTCGATCTATCAATTGCAGCTATCTTGGTTGTTAGATTTTAGGATTAACTGTTTTCACAAAACGAAAATGCTATTTTTAATTAATATGGAACGCTATCGTGCTCAGTTAATTATTGATAAGTATTTTTGATTGGATGCTAGGTTCGGTCAATTATTTTAGGAAAACAGAGGAATTTTAGTGGCTATCCCTATAATTCTAGGGTTAATTGCTTGAAACAACTTGAATAAATTATTTGTTAGCCGATGAACATTGATATAATTAAATAGTAGAACTCTCTTGAATCAGATTTTTCTCGTATTAATTTCTTCATTTTACTCTAGTCGATTAATTATCATTTAAATTTATTGTTTTCCATTCTTAGATAAATTTAGTTTAGCATTTTATTAAATTCGTATATCAAAATCCCCCCTTCATTTGCATTTTACTCGAAAGAAATCATCTCCGTTCACTGTAGATTCGATCCTACTCACCATTACACTCATTTTACTTAGACAGTAGGAATTTAAGTTTGATGGCTCAACGACAGCACAACACGAGGAAAGAAATCTAGTGTGCGGGAGAGAGAGGTTTTGAGGTGATCAAGAAATTTCTGCGTATTTTCTTGGGGTTTGGACTTGTGATACAGAAGACCTTCATGGACTGAATCAATTCGAAGGAGCGATATATTCCACGTAGCTAAATGGATTTCGGTTGAGGCACTGTTCGCAGCTCGAACTATGGAGGTTGATGTCTCGAGTTTCAACCATTAAATTAATTGCATGAATTGAAGGTTTCAGGTATGGGGTTTGTGTACTAAACAAGGTGAAAACGCTTTGCTTTTTAAAGATGAGAATTGCATAATTTGATAGGTCAGTAAATGTTTTAAAAAATGTAATATTTTTTAAAAGTTGTACTACTTATAAAACAAAAATCTTTAATATTTTTTTTATATATATTTACAAACATTAACTTATGTTGACACTCCTTAAATTTCTTCCGAAACAATAAGTCAATAATGCATGATATAAATTTATACGAGAAAATTTCTAATAAATATTGTTAAAATGTATTTAAATCAAAAATGATAATTCTAAGCAAGATATTTCAAACTATTTTTGTTGAGGTAGGAAACTGTTCAATAAAATATTTTTTTAGAAGTAACGAAATGCTGAAAGAAAAAGAAATTTTATGTTGGAATCCATAAAATGAAGGACATGCTGTAGTATATTGAAACTGTCTCCGAAAATGTGAAATGTTACTTATACAACACACACACACACTCACAACCCAAGACTCGTGCAAAACACAGAATTTGCAGTCCTCTCTTATGCTCTCTAGCTTTCAATATCCTAAGTAGACATGAAAAAAAACAATGCAGCACCCAGGAATCGATATTTCATTTGACAACCAACTCTGAAACATAAGCACCTGAAGTACTAATTTAGCCACTTTAACCTACACAAGCATCCATTGTAATTCAACCAAATTGTCTCAAAAAACCAACAGCTTGAGTGAAGCTTATAGGAAGGGTGCTTCCTTGCCACTACTTTTCTTTTTTAGCCAAAACATTTTTTTCAAAAAACTTTTGCCTTCTTTTTTCTTAATCGGGACAATAGCCGTGGAAGCAACCGTGTTTTTATCTTCTTTGAGAAGATTGTTCCCGTTCGGATCACCCAACTTTCGCCAAGGTTCTACTACCGTAATGATACTAACAGATGGATTGTTGTTTACATTTTGAGTATCTTTGTTGGTGGTGGGAAAACCATTGATTTGATCATTATCCTCAGCTTGCATTTTATCTATTAGAGAGGATCTCTGGCTAGAATTCCTATGGAGAGTGGACACATTGGTAACAACAGTGTCGGAAGGTGTGAATGTTACCTTCTCAAAAAGAGATGCATCAATAGGTGAAGCCAATGCTTTCAATTGCTTCCCGAGATTTAGGATAGTTTCTTGGCATTCTGCCAATTTTTCTGAAGCTGCAGCGATCTCCAGTTCCTATGAGGTCAAATTGATATTAGCATGAAATAATAGTACTACGGATTTCAATGAACAATGTATAACTTAACAATAGTCACAAGACCAATATCGTTATGATGAGCAGGAAGAAGTTAATGAACAATTTCGACAATATGAGTCGAGTAACACAAAATTTGAGGGTGAATTAATTTGATGCCTAAAAAGGATGCTTTGAACTCCAAATGTGCTTTCAAGACCTCAGGTGTGCTATTAATGGATTGAAATAAAAACTTACAGTTCGGAGTTGATTATCAAAGTGCTCTCTGGCAATGGGAACTTCATTGCTTGTCATGCTGAAATCAAATCAAATTTAGAAACTGGAAAGCCTGCTGGAAACTATATCATGTGCGTGCCAAGAAAACAGAACAAAATTGCATACCTCTGTAGTTGTATCTTTATGTCATGGCATGTTTCCTCCGGCGTTCTACGATGTTGTTTATTATTTTCCACCTCTCTTTCTAAATGTGAAGTATTTTGATGAGATTTTCCCTCTTCAAGACTGGGTTCCATTAGCTGAGTCTCAAGATCTTCTTTTACGATCTTTTCCTTAGATTGCTCCACTGTTACCACCTCTGAGAGCAAATTTTCAACAATGACTTTAGGTTCTTGAAGTTCAATCCTGAAGTTCACCGTATCTGATTGAGGCATGCCTTCCATACCAACAAGTGAAGATTGCTTATTTGACGACTCAATATTTAATCTTTCACACTCTTCATTTGTGTTCTGCTTAAGTGCCTCTGTTTGGCGAGAACAGTTGTGACTACTGAGAGGATAAACCGCGTGATGATATGGCATCTCTTCTCTCTTGGTATGAAGTTGATTAGACTCTGCTAAGTTATTTGCTGATCCATTGTCCATTTCACTCTCACTTCTTGATTCATCCCAATCCAAATGATTACGGATGGCATCTTTCATGCTCGACACATCTTGAACCGAAAAGCAGTGATTCATTACCCATTCAAAACTTGAAGCTACCAGTTGAACCAACCGTTGGAGATCAGCTTTCCCATTCAATAAATCAGTGCAAGTCTGACCAAATTGTCGCAAAATAGTTGTGAGCTCAGCAGCTTTCCACTGAAACACTCGAACAATGTAGCCTGCCGGGGTTTTTGTATTCTTATATGATAAAAGCTTATCGGCCATCCCTGATAGAGACTCTGCCACACAATTATCATCAGATGGCGCGTTAATTCCTTCAAGGAGTTCAAGAATTTTGTGTACAGCTATGCTCACATTCGACTGGAAACTTTGGTCACTCTCTCGTTTCACTGAGATATCATTTCCATTACTTGTATCGGAAGCATCCGGACTTAAAGACTTATTTGGTGATACCAGAGAAACATTCCCATTTAATTTATTGGAATTTGACGTATCATTGTTATCTGTACCTCCTCTAGCGTTTGAGATGTCGTTCTGTGACAAGGCAACTCCGATCTCTTCTAGTACTTCATGAGGGTTTCTTTTGGATATATGGCAATGCTCCCAGAGCATTTTAAGCACGTCTCCAAGCTTCCCAGAAACTCTATCGTCTTCTAGGTTGTCCGACTGAATTCCCTGACCAGAGATTAATGATTCTGATTGAAAATCGTAAACTGGAACCATCTCCATACCAAGTGCTGGTGAAGAATGCCCGCCAGACGGACTTCCCGAGGGACCAGTAATCTCATTACCTGCCTCAGAGGAATGATGAGAACTTCCAGCCGGATAATTGACAGATACCACTGCCAACTTTTCCATCTCAGCAAAATCAGCCATAAGATTCATGTCTGAACTTCCCATGTTTCTGTGAGATGGCCCACCCAATTGTTTCTTATTATTGAATTGCTCAAGTTCTGATATCAAAGCAGAAGCCCATGATTCCTCACACTTGACTTTGTCATCGCTTCCCATATCAGATGAGGCAGCCAGAGAATGTTCTGGAAAGAAACATTGATGACCTGGTTCTGCAGTTGTTTGGCCTTCAAGTGATTCGTTTATCTCTCCAGCCACTGATAGTCTGAAAGGTGTACGGGCACACATGGTTCTAGCAAAGTGGAGTTCACTTGAATTATTGTGAAGTGCACTTTTTAGAATTCTGTTTTCTTCTTCCATCACATGCAACTGCTCGGTCAAGGAATTGATCCTTTTGCTTGGTGTGTCAGAAGGCACGTTAACATGAAAGTTCCCTGAACTAATCAGAGAATAATTTGGCCTTCTTCTCCTTATCTCCGCTTGATCCTTTCCAAGAATTTCGACTTCATTCCTCATTTTAGCCAAAGCAGCAGGGCCAGGCAACCGTTTCCGGACAAGGAGGCGTAGCCTTTGACATTCTGACTCTAACTTTGCAATTTTTTTTACACTCTCATGTAGTTGTTTTTGAGTGACCTCAGACGTTCGACGATTAAATTCCCTCTCCTCATTCCGGATGTCATGCTCCTTCTCAAGAACACGGACCTCGTACTTCAGAGAAGTATTCTCTTTTTCAGCAGATTCTACTCTCAACATAAGGGCATTAAGATCAGCCTCTACCCGAGTTTTGTACTTACTTAATTCTTCAATAACCTTGTCCTTTCCTGATAAAGCTTTACTGAGATGAGTATTCTCAGCATCTAATTTGGCAAGCCCCTTGACAGCCTCTGATAGCTTTTCATTTAAAATAATCCTCGTTTTCTCAAATTCTTCTTTTGTTTTCGCCACTGCACCATTAACTCTTTTCTCCTGCTCTTCACGAACAAACCTCAATTGCTGCGTACACTGCTTCAATGCAGCTTCCAAGTGGCCCAAACGTTTTTCAGAAGCTGCTTTCTGCTGTAAAACATTATCAAGTTCTTGTTTCAAAGATACTGCTTCTGACTCTGCCTTCTCCCAGCCTACATATAAATAAATAGGGGATATCAAATTATGAACAAAGTTGCAAGGAAAGGTTCCAGAGATTCCACTTTACGAGTTGTAGATAGGCGGTGATTTACTATATTTTTTAGCAGTAGATCACCTGCAATAGCTTCTTGAGCAATTTTCATCTGTGTATTTGCCATGTTATCATTGGCGTTACATTCAGAGAGGGTAGATGAAAGCTTGTCATCTAGAAATTTAAGATCTCTTTCCAGTTCTGCTTTCTCAGCAAGAAGTTCCCGTGCCTGTAAAACATGTTTAGAAAATTTTCCATCAGCTGAAACATTTTTTTGAACATTAAGCAAATAACAAGATACTTGAAGACAAACGAGTTTGGTTCACCAATTTCGAGTATCACACAACGTTTTTATAGTTCCTGGGCTTATTTAAAGTTTGAATCAAGTTAGACTCATAATTGTACAACTGATGGGAGAAATTAAAAAAAAAAAAAGTACTTGTGTCAAAGCTCAGAAATGGGTGATAAGACTTTGTCATGAGAATTTTATTAAATATTTGCCAGTTTCACATCTTTTAACCAAGTTGGTTCGAATGGAGAATTTGGTCTGTGGAATAAAGTGATTAACAATAAAGATTGGAGGAAAAAACAATGCCTAATTGGCTGATATCAGAGTTGAGATTTAGAAACATAAATGAGGATTATGCATGTTCCCTGTATATTCCTTGTTTGCATTGAAGTTTTAATGATAAGACGGAGAACAAACAACTGCTAATGAGACCTCTGTTATTTCTTCATTTCTGCTCAAAGAAATGTTTGATGATAATGTCTTCTCCGTAGATTTTTTCTTCCAAAGCCAATAGTTTTGATCCATTGTGGTTTTCAGCATCTAACTGCTCAAGCAAGACAGAGAATTCCTGTTGGTATCATATAGATTTCAGACTTCAAGCGTTTTAACACGCAGTTGAATACTGTTTGGATTAGTTTATCCATCGAATTAGAAGAGAAAACTATATATCTAGAATAAATCACTCAACAAAAAATCAATCCCCAGAACTTGAGGCCGAAACAGCTTCGGGATGTGCATTCACTGCAGTTAACTAAAACTCACAAACTCGCCAGCAAATGGATCACGGCAGGTAAAATATCGGGAATTTTTTTTTTTAAAAAAAGGAAACAATCATCGCAAAACAACGTCGAAAACTAGAATCAACAACTTCATTCCGCGCGCATACGTAGTATCAATGCATTGCATTACACCACAAAATAAACAATATGAATCCATAGTTCGATTGCACGTACCGGAGTTGGATAGAGCAAAACCGAAGAAAATAATGGATGCATCCACTCCGAGCAAATGTGAAGACCACACATCAAATCATAGCTACTTATTCTTTGCTTATATAAACTTTTCTGCGAGCGAGAGACAAAGGAGAAAAGGTGTTTAAAAGTGGAAGGGGAGAAGGCAGCCGTAATAATAAAACGGGTCGGGTCGGGTCGTCTCGGTTCTGACAGATATACTGTAAAGTATTCTAAGCGGGTCGCTTCGACCCGACAGGGATGAGAGACCGAGCGTCAGTGTCTATTTTCATTTGTTTAATCATGATTCATGCGTGCTCGATGTCCATGTCCCAACCAACCCAATACAAGTAGAAATTTACTAAAAATATACAAAATTTTAAGCTAAGGTCTTTGAATTCGTAATTAATCAACAAAAAATATACATATATCATATTGTTTTTACCTTCTTCTCGTCGTAACATTGCGTTACACGCATAATAAACAATATATTTAGTTTTTGAAATAAAACGATAGATGATATAAAGATGATGATATTTCGCGTTAAACTATTAAAATTTTATTTAACTTATTTTGTTGGTTCTAATTTAATTACTATTACTGTTATCTGTACGTGTTGTATGCATGAAAGTCTACTAAATAATTTTTTTTTTATAATTTAAATTATTAATTAGTGAGAGGCAAAATAATATCGCTATAATTTATTATATCGATTAAGTATATTGTTTCATTATAAAATATAGATGTAAATTATTTATGATGCGCAAAACTTATTTATGTTTACGTATTAATGATTATTTAATTTTGATAAGTCACCATGCACTAACTAGCCACAAATAATGGAAATATTTGCCATTATATTTAATTAGTGGGGTCACCCAAATTCGACATATTCTCTTGGCATTTCTTGCATCACTCAATTTTTATTGTGCATTAAGCAGGTGACTTTTGCTAAATTACTAATTGATTTTTCGGTAGAGCACTAGAAGCCCGCACACGAATTAAATTAAATTAAATGGTCCTGATATTTTATAATATTTTAATAATGTTTGGTGATTAAGATGCTTGTGTTATGAGCTGGATTCTTGTACATATCATTATCATTATCATATCAATTAAAAATTTCTGTTAATTTTATACCTTTTTTTTTATATCATTGTCTCATGAATTAATTTTATTAGATGAATATCCGATTTGACTCAATTATTAAAAAATATTTCTTTTTCTATGTCATAAATATTAATTTTCATAACAAAAATATGTGATATCGTCTTGCAAACAAATATCCTCTTTTGATATTAATTTTAAGGAACACCGAGGTGTAGTGTTAAAATATTTAAACAATCACATCGAGTAAAATAAATAAATAAATAAATATTGTAGGTTGCTTAAAAAAATTTCATTTGAGTGGCGTATTTATTGTTTCGATTTTGGAAAACCAGAGACCGTCTTTTTGGGTTTTAGAAATTTCCGAACCGAAAACCGGGCCACATATTAAACCAACTCAGAATAGAAATGTGGTTTGGTTTCGGTGTAAAACGCAGTATAAAGTCCCAAAAGTGTTATTTTTCACGTTTTTCTTGATTTTGACTGAAAAAATTGAACCTGATCAATAGAGAAAAATCGGAAGCTTTTCTTCAAAATATAATTTAAGAATAAATGCTTTTGTATGTATAAATACAAAAGATTACGTTTAAAAGTTCAATTTTCAGGTTTTTATTTCCCAATTGAGTTCGGATTGATTTGTTCGGTTACAACTGGACGTCTTTCTAAATATTATGTATAAACATTGAATTATTTTTTATTGTTCAGAAAAAATAGGGATATCCACTGTGGAGATTATGACTATATCGTCCGATGATCGAGTCAAATTTCATAATTAGGTTCCATGAATGAAACGACAAGTTTTTCCTATGTTGTCAGTTTCAAATGGTTAGATTGTCATAATTCTGTTTAATCTGACGCTTACTTTTCACTAATTGCGCACTCTAAGTATGATTTGGACGTATAATCACCTCCAAATATGATGACGACCTCTTTAATACCATATTTCATAGTAACTTTATTTTTTTGAAGTGGATACCTTTATTTTTATGAGAAAACAAAATATAAATAACATAAAACACAAATACGACAATATTTGATGGAAAAAGAAATCTCTCAAAATAAGTATACTTTACACAAAAAATAATATAATTAAAATATTTATTAATGACTAGCCAGAATTTATGATTTAATGGTAGATATCCCACAAACTTTTTTTTGTTTATTTATTAGATTTGTTAGGGAAAAACAACCAAAATCTAGCTCAAAGCAATCAATTTAGTAGAACTACTTAAAGAAACCTCATATAACCCACCGCTTCATTACTATTAGTGTGACGAGATTATAAATTAATTATTTATAGAATCATAATTGATATACTTTTGTTGGACAAGAGATTGATTTCAATGTTTACGTGATTGGACAAATTTAACCTCTTTAGAATAAAATATTTGTTATTTCTTTCCAACAAACATAATACTTTTTATTTGATTTATGAAAAAGCATCTTGAAGACGACATACAATTCAATCTTTTCTATTTATATTTCTATGGATATTTATTTCGTCTAAAAAAGAAAAAAAAAACAAAAAAAACAGAAGGACATGTTGGTAAATGTGTATCTTATCATATTTACTTTTTCGAACTGGGATATATTTACTTCCGCCAAAATTAGAAGGCCCACTATTTCTTGGACCAACTCTGCCTTTTGGGCCAAAACCCGGAAGCCCAATAATAAGATTTGTACCCCGACTTTTGATTTTTGTATAGCATCACTGGATTTTGAAACCATCAATTACCGTTTCTTCGTGTTGAAAATACCCATGGTTATTGGCATTTGGGTAATTTTGTTTTTGATTTTGGGCAAGTTGTAAACAGGGTAAGAAGGAGGAGAGCAACCAGATACTTCTGAATTCCGAGCTCAGTTCGATGCTTATCTTGATTCTCACATGAGTTTAATTCGGGGTACATTTATGTTTACCCCTTGTTTATGATGTTTACTATTGTTACCAGTAGGCTTTTCAGGTGTTTTTTAATGGTATCTCACCGTGATTGGTAATCAGCTGCAATATGTTACAATTTGGTAACGATTAACTGTTTGTGTTTTGTTACAATGTTGTGGTGTGGTGTTTAATATTTTCTTTGCAGTTGCTTTTCTTTCAAAACTGAAGGACACTGCCTTCAAGTCCGAGTGATAGATGAGCTACATTTAGCAGAACAATCACGAAAATTTTGAGCCCTTTGTTGAAGATGAAGTCCCATTTGATGAATACTGTCGGTGTATTCGAGAGGATGGCACTTGGGCAGGAAATATGGAATTGCAAGAAGCTTCTCTTGTGATGCGCATTCACAGAGTACGATATGTTTATTTTATAAACCTAAAGAATTCTTAAACAGTTTCAACTGATTAGTTGATGATAAACTTTAGTCAAAGTACTCAATTTTTGTACGGCAATAAAGTGTTTGTGATGCTAAGTTATGCCGTATATTGACTAGACTTTGTAGATTTATCACGAATTCACTTTTCAAACTCTGTGCAGCACTTGCCACCTTGCTGGTATATACAGAATTTTGATATGCATGCCACTCAGATGATTCATCTGTAAGTACAGGTTCTCTTCTTTATTATCTTCGAACTTTACACCCCTTCAATGAATAATTTTTCATTGTTTTTGAATAACTGGTCGATTATATGGTTTAACTATGTGATAAACATAAAAACATGTCGACCTGAAAAATCTGAGAATAGATAAATGAAGATACTTTAGTTTTTGTCATGTGAAACATTCACTTGAACATATTTTAGTTGTGGATAACCTTGAACATGAGTGAGTCGTGTTTGTTGATTTTTCACTCAATGGCACAATTAACTAAGCATCAGCATACCTTGTTTTGCTTTCTGCAATTTCGTCCATCTATCTTCTTCAGCAAACTTTGCAATCAAGTTGCCAAGGCGTTATTATACGTGCTTTTGTTTTGCTTTCTAGTAGAGGGATAAGAAGAAGACAGTAACCAAGCATGCATTACTTTGGGAGGATGTTCTTATTTCTGTCCATCAACTTGCTCATCATTTCGCAGTTCATATAATGATGGAGAGCATTACAATAGTTTGCGCTCAAAGGATGACATTGTTCTAAAATTATCATACACAATCTATCCATGACTGATTATGATGTGGTGAAGCTCATATGAAGTGCTATGCAAGTGAATTGATGAATTTGATAAACCCGTCTCTAGGATGCATATGCGCTGATAAGCCTATATAACATATTATCCAAATTCCGGTATTGTGATTCTCATTAATAAGCCACAAATCTTGTATAAAGCTTTCCTGTCAAATAAGAATCAATATGATGTACAACAGGAGAGGTGCAACCACAGCAAGGCATGTACTCCCGCTAGTTTAGTTACTAGAGTAGTGATTGCTTCGAAAACAAAACCAATTTGTCAAGTTGACATTTCAAAGCCATTATTTCGATTTTCTGTGGGAAATCGTTACTCAAGTAAATTGTACTGCCAATCGTGGCTTCTGGATGTGGAAAGTCTGTTCTGGCGTTCTGCTGTATGTAAAAGCACAGTGAATTAATCTTAATCCTTTGTTGCACTTGCAAGCACACCAAATTTTCATAAAAAAATCAATGCCTTCATGAAATTCAGCTTGCGCGTAAATTTTGTTTTTATGTGATTTTGATATCATTTAACTACATGGGCGATCCGGCATTCTCCTTTCATATCCATGCCAGGGCTTCTTCCATTTTACGTTGGTTATTTCGGTTTCAGTCTATTTTGCATGAATATATGTGCATTATATATTTGATAGGTTTGATTTTTGAGCTGAATTTGGTGGATCGTAGTATAACCATATCAAACTCAAAGTATTCAACTCGAATATGAAACTCCTGTTGGATACAGGAATTAAACAAGAAACTGACTATTGTGGGCTTAATTATTAGATTATATATTTTTATAATATACGCGCTGTTGTCTTCTTTGTCCTTTGCATCCCACAATTTGGCCGGTGGTTGAACTTCAAATTATTGGTCTGATAATATACATTTATTGTTTTTCCCTCGGTATCGATTTTCTTTAGCATAATAAAATCCAGGTTTTCGGATACCTTGAATGTGGCGATGAATCGTTGCGAATTCATGTATCGAGGTTTAAGCTAGTGGCGCAACCACATTAGAGAGAGACGAGTGAAACACAGTTATTATTTATCTTTTTCAAGATTGAGGTTCAAAATATATATGACGAAATTGCAAAATGTTCCTCCGAAACTCGTATGAATGCGGCAAACGACAACGGGTCTTGTGTTTGCTTAAAACACACGCGCAGAAATGATGGATGACACGGGCATAACAACTTAAAATTAATCAATTTTTTGCTCTAGGAGCTCTTGTCGATGAAAGATTTTATTCATGATACCTCATACTATACTAGATGCATCGATGAGTAGTATATAAATCCATGCATACATCATGAGTATGTATGTATGTATGTATGTATGTATGTATACACAATAAAACATTTCTTTATTAAATCATGTCAGTTGGCTACCAAATCTTGCTCCCATAAGTAGATTTTATTCTCTAAGTAGAAATTACTAGTTCTCAAATCCGCCTAGCATGTGTTATAAATCTATTCCGATCCTGACATGTGTGATATAACAAAAATCGAAAAACATATTGAATGTGACATTGTTTAATTTCACCTCCTTTCTTTCTCATTTCTAGCTAGATCAAAGGTGAAGGTGAGCCGGAAGCAAGGTTTATGACACCTAGTAATATGTACACGCACATCATGAATCATACCAAAGATTTGAGGAAAAACAAAAGTGGCCTCCACGGGTATGAAATAATAACTGTAAAATATTTAAAAGATAACGTGATTGTTACAAATTCAAAACCTCGTGGGGGATAAAAACGAGTGAGAGTAGGCGCTAAATCTATATGAGTTGCACAATCTCGAAATGGAACGATCATTCTCCAAGATTTAATTGGGAAAAGTGGATACCTCGATTTAAAAGAAGACAGAGAGAATTAAGAGTTGTGCCCATGATTAAGAAAATAACATTTTAAATAATATAATTGCATAACTTTCTTTTCCTTCATTTTTCTTGGTGGATATGTCAGTTGTTAAGATGTCGCATATCGGTTGAATAAAGTTATTTAAGAATTACATATATGAACTTGAATACTTCTCCTCCTTGAGCTAACTTTTGGGGTTAAGTTAGGTTTAAGTTTCAATCTTAACATAGTATCAGAACTCAGACTCATTGTTACATGTTACATTGCCTATAGTTGAGCCACCTGTTAATATTGTGTTAAGATATCTTATATCGATTGAATAACATTCTTAAGAGTCATATATATATAAACTTAGATAATATTTTTTCATTAAATTAATTTTTGAAATTAAGTTAGATGAAAATTTATGACACAAAATGTAACAGTTACATGAATAGGACAATCTCATCTCAAAATGTAACAATCAGTCCTGTTGTGTACGGTTGCAAGTTGCAACCCATTATATCGTTAAAAAAAAATTTAAAACAATAAAACAATTTGTGAGGCTTCATTTTTCTAGTTAGCATAGTACCAACTTGTACAGAACCCTCGCCGATGGTGAACCCAAGCAAGATCTGATGAGGGGATGGTTTAATCATACAAGTGAAGCAAAATGTCTTTAATTTTTTTTAAAATTGCACAATTTTAACATTTTTTAAAGCTATTTTAATAGTTTTTTTTCATACAAAACGAGTGACATTCGCTCTATTTTGACATTTTAATAATTTTTTCATTTGGAATGAAAGGAAAAGAGAAAGAATGACAATCCGCCGCCTCAGTCTCACTCGGTGCTCACCACCACCATTCACCAATTAATCATCTTTCTTATTTAATTATCTTGCTCAAATTTGACGTCACATGCAATCGTACTTGGACCTTAAAATTAATCCAAGTATGATTGATATGTAGAGATTTATAAATTTTGTTTTAAGTCTATTTAATTATAAAACATAATGGTGGAAACAACCAACAAAAGTGTTCTATATTCCAAGGGAAGGAAAAAAAAAAAGAGAGAACTTTTTTTATAAAAACAAACTACATCAAAGAAATTATGAGGAAAAAAAACTAGGATAATCTAATTCCTTAATTGCTGGAAAGCTACAAGATGCATGCTGATTACCAGAAAGATAGGAGGAAGAAGAGAGGCAAGGATGTATAATTTGGTTTCAATTTAATTTGCAGATCTTCAACAAAATTCAGCAGTCGGGCCTTCTTCGGGCTCGGGATCGGGCTTCTTGTTCAAATCAATCTGTTCTTGTAACCAACACGGTTTCAGCGATTGACTATTGATTGCATGTACCACCGTACCGGCGCCGCCGCCCTGGAGGGCGTCAACTCTAGCACCGACCTCCGCCGCCATCTTCCTTATAGAGGCGGCGGATAGATCCTTCACCCCTCCTGCAGATATTTCATCTGGGAAATTGAGCTTCGCGGTCGGTCCGCGGAGGTAGAACACGGCGGTGTCGTAGGCTCGCGCAGCCGCCACGGGAGAGGAGTAAGAGCCGAGCCAAATCCTCGATCGCTTGTTTGGCTCACGAATCTCCGCCACCCACTTTCCCCACTTGCGCATCCTTATGCCTTTATATGGCTTGTCGGTCCTCCTCCGGCTCACCGATCTGGGTCCTTCAGAAACACCGCCGGCCTCCATAACTCTGGAAAATCGAAAGTGATTCGTTCTACAGGTGCCGCATAAATAGGGAGATTGGACAAGAAGCAGCGGGGGATTTGGCTAAGGGATTAATGTTGTTGTCATGAACAGAGACGATGGTTGTTTTCCTTAAAAGCAAGTTTTTATCAAATCAAAAAATGCACCGACACACCGCCACTCCCACATACCAGATTTCAATTACATACACACACGTAAACAGACGTGTTTTTATAATTTGGTACGCGGATATAAATTATATTTCTATTATTTTTATTTTCAAAATAAAATTATCATATCATTATTTAAATTTTGATAAAATTTAGATAAATTTCAAATATATTTACGCGTTGATAAATTTTTTCCATGATTTTTTAGTTATGATTGAAGATATTTCAAGTTATGATTATTTTTTTTTATTTCAAGTTAAGATTATTTTTTCTGTCAAATTTAGAATGAATTGAAGGATATATGGCCGTGCGAGAATTATAACAAAGTAGTGGGTTTAATCTGCAAAATGCAATGAATTGTATCATATATTAATAAAGATAATGAAAGTGGTTATTAATTATTAATATTATAATACATGGAATGGGGAGGTTAGGTCGTTGGTCGGCGGGTGGACAGATACCTCTGTGGCTTGATTTCTCCGTCCTCCCACTCTACTGTATACGCTATTATCTTATTATATTTATAATATTGTATTATTAACTGTTATTATAATTTACTGTATTATGGTATTCAAAAAAATTAAAACAGTCAAAATTTGTTTTTTCAAGGAGGACTCTATTAGATTTTTTTTGACAGTTAACATAATAGCATTAGTTAATTTTTATTTATTTCTGAAAAGTAATCATTAAAAAAAATATTTTTTAAAAAATTTATAATGAATAGTTTAGTTCATGTTTATTCTTTGGAGAAGGAAAATTTCTAGGTTCCTAAAAGAAGAGGGTTGAGAAAGAAAGAATAAAAAACGAAAAGAGCGTGAGCTATTTGATTTCTTGTTCGTCCTATATGTATAATCTCTACTACGTCAGTCGCGCCCTGTAAATTCTGAATCTCTCGTATGCTCATCTCTGAGTATCCTAGCTCTTTTGTAAGATTCGTGACTGCTTACACCGTCTACAAAGAAAGTTATTTAGTTAATCATCTCACATTGTTGGATTACTTTCTAAAGTCCCTCCTTGATTGCTCTTTATTCTCCGTCTGTTCTAATGTCTGTCTTAGGATTTGTTTTCTGAAAACCCAGTGGACATATTTGTTCCAGTCACGTACCACTCATCCAATGTCAAAATTATGGTTTTCATAATTGACACATGCATCAACATCCAACCTTAATGCATGGTGCGACGATGGCTCCCAAGTGGTTGCCTCATTTCTATTTAGATCGCTATTAGCACTGACTTTCGATGTTTCATTCGCTCGGTGGAAATCCCACAGTCACTTGGTTTCCCATGTTACATCCCAGTGCCTCATGCGCTCGTTCCATTCGGGATTTCGAAATTGCCCATGTGATAATTGCTAACTCCTCGGATGATTTCCTATCAATTTGTATTTTCAACCATAAGATGAAATTTTTACTTCCGACAACTTGATCTATTTGCTTATAAGTTACCCAGAAACCAGTTTTTTTCAATATAGCTTTGGAGTTTTTTTCCAATGCATCTTCTTCCGGCCTCTATCAAAAACCCACCAAAAGTTAGCACATGTTGTCTCAATTTCAAAACAGATTCTCATCGGAATTCTGAAACACGACATCGCATAATAGGGTATATCCACTTTAATTAATACTTCCTTACCCCAAGCTTATTCCACCATCCTTGAATTTTCTTGAGAATCCAATCCTTTAGGTACGCAAACTGCGTTTGCTTATTTCTTAATGAACATGTTGGAAGGCCGAGGTAAAAACCATAGCCTTGAACTTAACCGTATAGTCAATATCATTTTCACCAGGTATGTTTCCAAGTAACGCCATGCAACCCTGACTCGGATTTCAAATCAATTTGTTTAGCACGTGTTCTGACATAAAAATATAATTAAAATCCAACCACTTCATTTGAAAATTACTATTAAAAATTTTTTTTGTGTGTGTGTGTGTGTGTGTGTGTGTATACTATTGAAATGGAAAAAAATACACATTTTATTTGATTTTAAACTGATAAAATGAACAAGTTTCTCCTTCATCTCGACATCCATACATTGTTGTTGTATATTGTAATAAGAACAAAGTCCCTTTCTAGTCGATAATCAAATGGTTCAAACGTGTCGAATTTAAGTTGCATTAATGGTCCCGACGCGACTTTGAATGAATTTTATTTCCAAGTGATTCAAATGTAATGGTAGGTAACCACTCATGAATTGGTTCAAAATTAAATTTGTTTCTGCAATGCTAATCCCCAATTATTCAATTCCAAAAATATAAAATTACTTATTGTCTAATTAAGTGGAATAATTCCTAGATTAGAGTTCTCCAATACTTTTCTCGGAGCCCAGCAAAACCTCGCAATTTTCAATTTTATTATCGACAGATCTCCAAATCAACTAATTTGTAAAAAAAAACTATTTAAATTAACATAAAAACTCATGAAGAAATATTTAATTTTCACTGCAAAAGTATCATTTTTTGTTATTGTGTAATGAAGAAATATTGTGTACCTTGATTTGAATGAAAAGTAATAACTACAATTATTGATCAGATATCATTAAATATGAGATCTGATCTTAAATTAGTTTTTTAATCCAAATATATGATTATTTTTTTTAAAAAAAAATAAGAAAATGTGTGTAGTCGTTTATTTTCATGTTAAACAAATCAAAAGATTTCGTTGAAAGGTACTCATGTTTCATACATTTTAGGAATACACGATATATTTTTATACTCTATTCATTTTAAAGTCACCAATTGGCTCCGGCCACTAACTTCACCACAAAGCTTGGTCAAAGTTATCAGCAACATTATTGATCTTGCAAACAGTGACGGAGTCAAGAATATTCAGATTATAATTTTAAATTCTATAATTTTTTAATATTTTAAATTGATATACCCGAACTAATATCAAATTAATTCAAAATTTACATATAAATTTTTTTTAAAAAAAATTGGACTACTCGAGCTAAAGCCCGGGTGTCATATAATGTAACTCCGCCACTGCTTGTAAAGCTTAAAATAAAAACATATTTGTTATAAATATTATTTTTCTCGGAAGCTTATAAATTTCATAGTCCATATTTTACAATTAAAAAGTTTTGCATGGCTCATGAATATGATCAAGAAACGATCGTAGAAGAGTTTTAAATAACTTTTTTTTAAAAAATAAATAAATAAATAAATAAATTTCATTTTTTAAAATAAATGTTAATTTTTTATTTGACAAGCACCACAATTTCTTTCTGTTCGACCACAATGCCAAGGCTATAGAAATGGGGAATATGATGACAGAGATTCAATTATTCAGTCCGACTTCTCAGACATCCTATGCTTTACCTCAAGCTTCCCAAGTCAAAAGGCTAATGAAACAACTGTATGGAGTGTCCTTTTTCAATAAGAAAATATACGATGGTAATCTGAAATATGGGTTTTTAAGGTACATTTTACCTCAGTAGTACTGTTTATTTAAAACACCAATATTTTCCTCGTTATCTATTTTTTATTTATTAGATCTGTCGTCATATAATGGATGAGTTATCGAAAAAGACTTGATGCAAAAATTGGCATAAGCAGAGGGGTAGAAATCGCCGCCCAGATAATAAGTCCAAATGGTGAACAAAGTCAAAAGTGGGTGGAGAAAACAATGAGCAAACAATAAATCTAACCAATTGACCCCTTCTCTTCTTCACTATACGTTTGACAATTTCGATGCACTGTAACATTCAATTTTTAAGAGACAGGTACAGAGAAATTCACGGATGTTGGTCAAAACAGTTGTACTGAATCTATAAGAAAATTTGAATCATCAATCATTATTCAAAGATGCATGATAATA
This sequence comes from Primulina huaijiensis, assembly GCF_012295235.1. Taxonomy (NCBI): domain Eukaryota; kingdom Viridiplantae; phylum Streptophyta; class Magnoliopsida; order Lamiales; family Gesneriaceae; genus Primulina; species Primulina huaijiensis. Next base: position 866,346 of record NC_133306.1, read on the forward strand.
TTGATTTATCTATACTCCAAAAGTTAACTCAAAAAGAAGATTATTCACGTCTATATATATTTCTCAAAAACTTAATTCAGTCGATTTGGAACATCTAACACACTTTCGCGTGTCCAAGAATGAATAACTTTAACGTGAATTTTGCAAGACATTATCGGGTGACTCATAGTACACACCAACACAACAATGAGTCTGGTGTCTCGTATAATGTTAAAATTGTGAACTTTGGCATAACTAAATTTCAAAACCTAGTTCAAAAGAGATGATTGTTCAAGTCTATATATATAACTCTCAAAAACTTATTTAAGCCGATACGAAAAATCTAATTGCATCAACACCAAGTAAAAACAAAAAAAAAATTCCTTTATATAAAATTAATTGCATCTTAAACCCCATGTTTCAAAAAAAAAAAAAAAAAACAAAACAGGCTTAAAACTTTCTATCATATAGATTAAATATGCCTGAATTTTTATTAAATAAAGATGAAATATATTTGATTTTTTAAAAATAAAGATGGAATTTAGAGATTCTATGGCTTTTAAACTTTTCACAATTTTATAAAGAAGTATGACAATCATAAATTACATTTGTTTCTCGATCTTTACATATATACGTATATTTAATATGGTTATATTATATTTAAAAGAGCATCCTGTGTAAAATTGCTGTTTCTCATTTAATTTAATTTTATTAGTTCTAAAAATCTCTGATGAAACTTGATGCAAACATCTACTGAGACGAACCAGGGAGAGCACTTGACAACTCCATTGTATTGTGGTTAATATTATTCAGAAACTAGCAAGAACAAATTGAGCAATCACAAGCCAAATCATAATTCAACCGTTCATTGATTCCCGTTTCTTAGATACGTTCAAACCATTGCAGGAATCGGTTTAGTACATAAGATTGAAATACAAGCGAGATCTACAAACTATTTATTTAAAGTACATGCCTTGATACACTATTCTTCTTAGACGCTTGAAAACCGCCAAGCTCCTCGCTTCGCTTGGTATTGTTCCACTCTACCTTGATTTCTTACTTCGCATTCCCATTCGCGACTTTGCAAATCTAGATTGTTGGTTAAGAGAATCGCTCAATGTCACACAAACAAGGAACCGAAGAAGCTATTTATGATAAATAATAAAGAAAAAACAGACAAGGAACAAGTTTAAAGGATACTCCAGCCGCATCCCTTCACCAGATGTTGAGGAATAAAGAATCGTGCCTTGTAAACGATTTAAAGCCTCTGTTGAGCAGGCAGTATCCTGAGTTATGAGCATTCATTTTCAGTTCATTTCCTCAAAAAAGAGTACACAAAAAAATTAGGAAGAATCGATGACTCTCTGCATTATGATTTACCCCAGTCCATCTTACTGCAACGTACCTGAAAGTCTACAAATGACACTGGAGCTCCATATGTGCTTTGCATCTTCAATTTTAAAAATCCGCGACATCTATATCAGACCAAATAAAGATAAATTTTTTATAATATGCTATATCATCAAATGGACATTTTCTTTAAAAGAGCTTCTACAAACCTCGAAAACACACGAGTCAGCTCTTCCTCTGAGCATGTTGGACCCAAATTAGCCACAAAGAGGGTGGGACACGGAGTATTGTTCTGCAGATATTTTGGAAAAATTATTATTCAGTTGCATAAGCAACCGTGAAAATTGAATTGGAATGGTGTATCGGCATCAAATACCATTATAACCGCATAAAAGGAATTTAAAAAGAAAAACTGCAGTAGCACAACAATCAAAACAAGGGAAAAACTCGAGTTTGGGGTGTTCACTGATGCACTTAGCAGTAAATGAGTTGTTAAAGACATAAAACACAGCAACCAAAAGTAGCATAACTATTTACATTCATTTAGACCCCTTGCAAAATTGGTGAAAAAGATCAAACTTTGATCCCAAGTTTGAACAACATGTGGTACCATCTCAAATTGCTCAAGCAGTCAGGCAGCCCTAACACTTCTAAGTCATCTTTTCAAAGACAGGCCCTTTCATGACCATTAGGTAGATTTTACATAATCTTGTGAGCGGATACAATCCAATTCTTTGGTGACGAACTTTAAAATTGTTCGAGTTTAGGGGGAGTAGGAGCCCATCAAAAGCTCCTATAGAATATTTTACGTTACAATGTAAATTCTTGGCATTTATTCACATTCTATACTTCATAATATCTGGCACATAATTATCGCATAGAAGAAAAGAGTACACTGAATTCAAAAATTAGGGAAGTAACACTCACTGATTTTAAAGCCGCATTCCCCATTCCACCAACACTTCCAAAACTGGAACATAACAAAAAATAAAAGTTAGTAGAGCCACTCCGTTATCAGCATGCTAGACTAGCAAAGACCTCTTAACTCAAGGAAATAGGGCACATTGCAAGTACTTCTGCTTCACCCTAGACCTTTCAGCCAGAAGTAACCATTAAGGTAGGTAAAACTCGGAAATTGAAGTCATCACTTCCAAGTAAAGTTGTGCATGAGTAGTGCAGATGACCTTTGTGTGGAAGGATAACCAATCGTGTTGTAAGCGGAATTACCGATTCCAGGCATGTGAATGCTGTCAACACCTGCTAGTGCCCAAGCGTGCAAACATGTGTAGAGTGAGATCTTAGAACAGTGTCCTCCATGTGACTAACTAGCTATGCCTTAAAAGAGATCAGATGAGGACCATTCAACCAGTAATTTTTTATTTAAAAAAATACGATTTTAAAATATAGATTAAATAATTCTTTAAAGTACCTGTAATTAACATTCTAAACCTCCAAGTAGGGACTGTTAATAAGCACTGCATAATTAACCTAAAACACATTCTTACCAGGATCATAGCTCCTCTCAAAAGTAGAAGATCCTTTTAGTCTCTTTTCTGAACTTTGTCCCTCATCATCTGATTTGTCAGGGTTGTTATTTCACAATATCAGCTACTAGCCAATAATCGATGGGGATTAAGGAAAAAAACAACAAAGGAGATTGTACTCAAGTAGAAATCTACCTGATCTGTGGCGCTTAGACCTAGAATTAGACTTTGCAAGATCAATATACAAAGTAGAACCTTTTTCAAGATCAAATACCATCCCCTGAAAAAAACAATTTCACGGAAAAACCCAAATGATTATAATCCTTAATTAGAATATTAAACATATAACACTCACCTAACTACAAACAATAAATTTTAATAAAAAGGTTCTCTCTTCAAGTTGAATGAAGTCTGAAGTGGCTCTTAACCTCTTAATTGAATGACACGTCATCTATTCTTCACGCCTCATTTCACTTAAAAAATGAATCTCGGTGTTGAAAATAGAAGACAGACTGCAGGAGCCAAGAAAAGGATCTTATACAATATGAAATTTTGGACTATAAAGAAAAATCCAATGGCGGTTCATATATCAAGATAGGCTCGTCATACTCAAACTAAAAGTCATGACAAAACGGATACCACTTAACTTAGCACTGTCCATTTGACTTACCAAAGATTTGTCAACTTAAGCTCTTAACAAAATCTTTCAAAGGGATCAAAGATTTTTTTACTCTTCAATTACAGCATGTAAGAGTCCGTGTTAACTATAAACTTTTTCCAAAGATCTAATATAATATGCATGGGCATCAGTTACATAAAAATGATCTTTGTATATAAAGTTTACACCAGAAATCTTCACAAAACAAGCTAAAGAGTTCGTTCCGTGACAACAGAAGTTTAAAATTTATAGAACTTGCAACTGCCATTATTTAAAATCTAGGAGAAGTCTTACACTCAGTGCATGCAAAGCCATAACTGCTGACTGCTGATCTACAAATGTTGCAAAAGCAAATGGCTGGAAGAAACACACAAATCAGGCATTTTCAGAAAAAAGAGAATAAATTACTGTAATATAACACAAGTCAAGGTTCAAAAAATCAAAATGAAGAAATAATTCCCGCTAATTCAAACTAACAAGAAATAAATCAGTTTGAAATAACGTAATTCCTAGAACACCGGTAGCTATGAAACTCAAATTTTACGGCTGAGGAACCCAGCAGACACATGACATCATATAAAATCAATTTAGCCACGCAAGTTTCCATGGGGTTATGGCATGCCTAAAAAAAATAAAGATTTAAGCAAGACAAAACAAGATCCCAAAAAGGAAGTCCTAAAAGATAAAACTGGATATATATAGACACACACACACACACAAATATCGCAAACGTGATTAAATGAATCACAAACTGGCTCTTCCCGAATTTCCACGACCATAATTTAATCTCATTCACCTATAATTCCTTCTTCTGTTTTCATTTAGCATGCATTGGTAACAAATTCCACAAAATTTCTCAGCCGCTAAAACAAAATCCTAGGTGCCATTCAAAAAACTGGACACAATAGTTAGAATCAAAACGTTAGTTTTTTAAAAAGATAAAAATATTCGAGTAATTAAGCATAAAAAAGTGTGTGCTGAACTACTTCTACGAAGCATAAATCCATGTAAAGGTCGTGCATACCTGACTATTAGATGAGGTAGGCGCGCGAAGGTTAGAGGACTGATATCCTGGGAATTCACGAAATAGATTGTAAATTTCTCTGGGTTTTACATCTTCTGGAAGACCTGCGACGAAGAGTGTTCGCAGCTGATCGTGGGAGGAGTGCGGATAGAGCGGGGAAGCGTAGGTGACAAATTGAGGTTGGACATGAATTGGATGAGATGGAGGTTGATGAGACGTCCCCGGAGGAGGAGGAGGAGGCGGAGGCGGGGTGGGCTGGTAATATGGGTGGTGGATTGGTGGCGCGTAGTAAGAAGTGAGGTCGTCCATGGAGGATGGAGTTGGAAGATCAACGAACCCTAGGTTCCACCAACGTTCCTTAGGAGAAAATAGAAATGGATCCGATCTACACCTGGGCGACCAGGACCCGTTATATCAAATCAAACCTCGTAAAATGAAGAGTTGAACATAAAAGCCCATTTAGATTCCCAAAATCCCTAAACTTAGGGAAAATGCTAATGCGAATTAATCAAAAACATATTTATTATGAACCCTATTCTTGGCTGCTTGGTTTATCTCACCATCCTTTGTTCTTATTGCATATACTAAATAATATTCACATAGATGACAATAGAACGGGTATGACAAAACACGACACATATTTTTAAATTCGACGAGTTCAAGAACCTAACTAAATTTGTGAACCAACTTGATTGCCTAAGCTGTCGAGCTTAATTATTTATCTTGAGCCCTGCACGATTAACGCGCAAACTCATCAAATTTGTAGTGTATAACTCATAATGTTTGCTCGACCCATAATACAAATACGATAAACAAANTATAATCAATAAAGATACTTTAGTTTTGAAGTTGACTTAAATCTTATATATTAATGAAATCAATTTCGTGTTGTTGTTAATTTTTTTAACTAAACATGCCAAGAAGTGCTGAGTCATTTATATTATATATAAAAGAAAAAGATAGATAGATAGATGACGATTTTTCAGAGGACATATAGGTAGCCCACATTCAGTATATAATTGTAATTAATTAAATCCAATCACAACCAATATCGGTTGTTTTTTTCCTTGCTTTGATTTGTACAGCTAATGCAAAGGTTACACCTTACTTGGATAAAAATAATAGCTATAATAATCATGCCCTCAAAATCGAGTTAGAAATTTGACGTTGGTCTGTGGGAGTAAACAAAAATGTAATTTGACAACAATTTATATACAAATTTTGAGAAGGAAAATGATCAATTATCCGCAGGGCCTCCAACATAACAAAAATATTAATTTCAGTAGTTGAATCATTATGATTAATATTATCGTTAAATTTCTATAATTAAATTGTTAAACATATATTTAAATTTTGCAAGTGTTTTAAACCACACAATTATTACGTAATTTAAATAAGAATGACTGAAACTGATTATCGACAAATAACCTCAATAAATACTAGATTTAAATTGGTATTTTGTCTTTGAATATAATTTTACATTTTATTATTTTTCAGCTGCGACTGTTTCGTCGACCGGCCGGCTATTGTTATTTTTTGATAATGGTTTAATTAAACTTAATGTTATATAAATTAAATGAAGGGATTCCTTAAAAAAATGAAAATGGTATAGAGAAGGAAAAGCGACTTTTGGCTTGTAATTAGTTAATGAGTCGCTGCAAACGTACCAAACGTCGTCCACCGACTCCCCTTCAACAACCACTCCCCGAATACATCAAACGCGAACAAATTTATAAATCAAATTAAATATAGCCCATGGAGAGTTACTTCAGATAAATTAATTAAACTAACTTTTCACGAGTTTCCACAATCATTTATGGGTGAAAATGTAACGTCATGTTTATATTAATGTTAGCCCGACGTTAACCACTCAGACATCTTTAAAACTCACGATTTCTCCTTGCAATGTTCTCAGAATCTTGAAAATAGTTTACTTTCTTTGTGTGATATATTCCGTATCATATATTTGCGAGCGTAAAATGAAGAACAATCCGAGCAATGGCACGAAGCTTATACTTCTTCACCCTTACATACAGAAACAAGGAGGTTCAAATCGGCTGTGGCTTCTAGCGATCGTCTCTTTTATAACATTGGCCTTTCTCACCACCTTAATCTACACCAGGGAATCTATAACCACCACAACAACCGCCGTCGCCACCCGTGCCGCCGCCACTCCACCTTTGTCAAGATCCGTTGTCAGGGCACTCGTTCATTACGCCTCTAACTCGAACAGCACCGACCGCATGTCGTACACGGACATGAACCAGATCTCCGAAGCCCTCCGACAATGCTCTCAACGGTGTAATTTCCTTGTTTTTGGCCTGACACACGAAACCCTTCTTTGGAATGCTCTAAACCACAATGGACGCACCGTTTTCATCGATGAGAATCGGTACTACGCTGCCTACATCGAGGAGAAGTACCCGGAGGTTGAAGCTTACGATGTCCAGTATTCCACGAAACTGAGCGAGATGCCGGAGCTGATCGCGGCAATTAAAGAGCAGGCGCATAACGAATGCCGGCCGGTGCAGAATCTCCTATTCTCAGAATGCAAGCTTGGCCTCAATGATCTGCCGAATCAACTGTACGAGGTGGATTGGGATATAATCCTCGTAGATGGACCTCGTGGATACTGGCCCGAGGCGCCGGGGAGAATGGCTGCCATATTCACAGCCGCCGTGCTGGCGAGGAGTAAAAAGGCCAGCTCCGGGAACCCAAAGACTCATATTTTCGTGCATGATTTCAACATGAAAGTGGATAGAATCACGAGCGATGAATTTTTGTGCAGGGAAAATTTGGTGAAATCTAAAGATCGGATGGGGCATTTTATTTTGGAGAGAATGGAGAGTAGCAGCACAAAGTTCTGTCGGAATAGCCATACCCATTCATCGCCAGCTGAAGATTCTTCTTCATCGTCTTGATTAATTAATTTTACTGATGACTTGTTACTGCCTCGATAAAATTGCTGAGATTTATATAATTTAAATTGTTGTAACCATTTTGCTTGTTGAGTTCTGTAAAAATAGTAGTGTTTTTTTTTTTTTTTTTTTGGGATTCTAGAATGCAATTTCTTTTACTTTTTGATAATAATGTAATTTCTTTTATTTGCAAACCTTTGTCAGTATTTAATTCTATTCAATACAAATAACACATCATGTTCAAAATTCTTCTCCTATTAGTATTCATCACTTAACAAGTCTGTTGCAAGACATGGATTCCAACCACTTACACCTCTTGGAGAAAATGTCAATTGACAATCGGATTTTCAAACATTTGTTGTGGATTGTGTAAACGTTAGGGGTCCCAAATGGGTACTCTTGGGCTCGAAAATTGGACAGCCTCTAACAAAAAAGAGAGAAAGGGAAAATGAAACAAGCCCTCGCTATTATAGGATCATTGAGCAATTAGAAAATCTTTGAGAAATTGATAATTTAATATGTTGCACAAACACCAATCATGCTCCAAGTCGTTGCGAAATAGTACACGATTTCCTTTAAAATCCAAATTTTGGATAGATTGTGAATTTGTATGTTATGTGTGAATCAGGGGTCATTCATCCATAAAATTGGAGACTAGATACCCAATCATCTTAAATAATTAATATCGATGTTAAATATACTATACGTGTGCAATGAATATCGCTCGTCCCACTCCAATTAGTGAATGATCCAAACATGGAATCAACATTAGTTCGTAACATCGTGATCAATTATAATGTGTAATTTGGATAAGATGTTAAAAACTATAATTTATTATCGATTCTATAACAAAATATTAAATACTATTAAACAAATATAATTATTTTAAAATACGATATGTTAAAGCTAGAGTGTGCGAATTCATCCACAATCTCGTGAAAATTTATATTTTTTGCGAGATTTATTTATCGATTAGAATATTTAAATTAATATTTAAATCAATCTATATCGAGTGTGTATTTATTTCATCGATTGGATCGCAAACGTGAGATGACGAATGGGCACCTTATGTTATAGTCACTGGTGGGGGATGCTTGTTTGGGTATTACTATTTATTTTGGGGCGAATGTCGCATAAACAGCAGTGTTATTATAAGCCCTGCGGGTGAGTTGGATGTGGCCTGGTTTTTGACAAAAAAAATTGTTGGGAAATAAGAGAGAATGTTTTAAATAATTTGGAGATGGAACTTGCCAAAAGATTAATTTTGAATTTTGAGACTGAACATTAATAATTATGGGTTAAATTTTTATTTAAAAGTAAAATCATTTGATCAGTAGAAAAAAATCCTTAAAGTAAACAAGGACTTCGTTCATTTTAGGGAAAATTACAATTTTAGTCTCGTTAATTGACCTGTTTTTTGTTTTAAAATTACAACTTGTAAAATTTTAGTTTTCATGCAGTAACTAGGATTTTTTTTTTTGGGTTTTGATCTTTTTTGTCCAAAATCACTAAATCTATCAAATATTATTTATTTGATATCGATTCTATTATACGTGACACATGTTGAGAGAATATTCATGTAGAAAGAATAAATATCACATTACTCAATTTCAAATTAATGTGATAAATTAAAGACATGGAAAAATAAAGCAATACGACCCACAATATTTAAGGTGGGAGGGAAAAAAATTTGTGGATTCCTTTTATTTTTGTTTATGTATATTTTAATGTGTGTAATATAAGCATTAGTTTTGTCACATATGCCACGTAGGATAGATTTTGTTCAAAATAAACTATATGTGATGAATTTAGTGGTTTCCAGAAAAAAAAACAAAAAAAAAACTATATTACTCTATGAAACAAAAATTTTACAATTTACATGACTAAAACAAAAAACCAATTTAACTTGCATAAATAAAATTACAATTTTCTTTTCACTCTACAATAGAACATTTATCCAAAAGTATGGTCTATTTAGCATATCTAAAAACAATTAAATAGACTTGAGATAAACCGGATTCAAAATAAACAATAAGTTGATCATAAGATGAATAGATTTGTCAAAAATACCATTATCGACACAAATTGTTTATATTTTTTTAGCTTTCATCGATCAAATATATTAAAAAAGCATTTTTTTTATTTTGTAAATAAGTATGCTAAAGATTAAAAGTTTTTGAATCAAATCAATTGTTTTTTTAAAAAAATTAAAATGTCTCTAGATTGAAAATGAAATATGCATCTCAAAATAAAAAGACTATTCTTTGAAAAATGGTTTTTCGTGACGGAATTACATGAGAAAACAATCTCATGTAATATTTTAGTGTAACAATCGATGTAACAACCAATATGAATTTATCACATGCATTGATTATGAAAAATTTCTCGAATTTGTTAAAACTTTAATTCAAAACAGAAACATAATTTTGTTTTTGATCTCATAACGATACAATTAGTCTTGTATTTCTCGTATCGTATTCTTATATTTCCAACAATAAATATATAATCAAAAGCCGCAAAGGTTGCCATAAATGACAGACAACGCGAAGCTCGGAAGCAACCAGAGAGTCGTGAATACTTGTGTAGGTCCCATTGTAAAACTCTATCATATTAATCACGCAGCTGCATAATTTGACTTTACGTCAATCCATATAATGCAAACATAATTCTATACAATTTCAAACCAAACTCACTCTTAATTTCCTAACCCCCTACCCCACCAAATTACCTTATATTCAATATCATTTTACGCAATAAAATAATTTTTCATGCATTAACTTTACAATACACAGGCAATATCTAACTTTTGCCATTCCAACTCCCAACCCCTTCCGCTTTTAATTTTCTTGGTCAACCGTCCAACGCACAAGCTAAATGCTTCGTCATTATTACTCTAAGCGACATGTTTACCAATATTTCCTTTCATTGTTCAACCATCGTCCTTATTATTAAAACGACAGTTTTTTAGGTTTAATTCAAGAAACAAACGTAGGGGATCCATTCTACGATCCACCGTGTGTAGCATGGAAGTTTTCACACGGATCGGATAAAAATAATTATAATGATGTGATAAGTCAAAGTGAAATCAGAGAAACGATCCTTTTGCACTGTGATTCGTAGAATTTTTTACATGGCGAAGTCTAATATTGGCACTATCTGCAATTATTCTTCGTCATTGAATAATTGTCAGATATATATTTGTTCAACATTAATTATTTACATATATATATATATATACACATATATATCATACTATATAATTTTTTAAAACAATATTCTTAAAAAATAGTGGGAAATCGGATGCCAAAGTTACATATTGAGATTCGAGCCAATGCAAATCCAAGGAAGATTAGTTAAGCATACAAAAGACAAGAAACAAAAGCAAAAGCACACGACAAATTAACTAAACTAAAGAAAGACAAATATCCCACCTCCTTTTTTTTTTTAAAAAAAAGGGGAATTTAACTATACAAGTACCACACATACATACTCACTATTCAATTAGACACAAAAAAAAAAAGATGGGGAATTTAACTATACAAGTACCACACATACATACTCAATATTCAATTAGACACAAAAACAAAAATAAAATTAGAATGGGAATTAATTGTTCCGTCCCACATTGCACAAATCGCATCAAATCTACCACTGACCATACCTTTTTTTTAAAGGAAATAAATATTAAAATATAATACAAGTTGATAATGTCGAAATTCGCATCGTACAAGAAATAAAAGAACTTCACTCCTAACCTTTGGCGAAGTTCGAACAGATGCCATATTGACAAATTCAGCCATAAACCCAAATAAATGTCCAGTGTTAGACATACAAATATTTAGGCAGCCCTTCTTTGGACCATGCATACGTACATATATATTGTATTGTGAATTAAGAAGACTCTAAAATCATGGTACTATTGGTTTCAGCAATGGCGAGAGAATGACTGTGCTGGCCTTCATATGTGACGACTAGCATTGATGGATCATCCAAAGCCCTCTCCACATGTTTACGGGCCGGGCACCCTCGAACGCTACTGCACTTGTAGTAACCTCTGCAATTTTTATTATTATTATTATTATTATTATTAATAACCACAACCTTAACTGATTTTATGTGAAATCTCAAACTAATCACACACATATATATGAAAACTCGATCGGGATGAAATAGGAAACTTTTGGGAAAGGAGATCCCTCAACTAAGCAGCTATATATTGGTAGATTTGGCGAATTTTCACCCCATCTCACGGTGAAGGACGATGACACTTTATATTAACTTGTGCTGTGTGAAAATGCTACTCAATTAGTGAAATAAAACTTGGATTTCTTGTTATATGTTCCCTCAAATTGCCAAAAAGAACATTTGTTTTTCCAGTTACAATATAAATAATGAAGTAATTAATTCGGATCTGTAACATTAACCCCATGCGTCCGGGCACCGCTAAGCTATTGAAAATTTATGAGAGGAAAAATCGTATAAATGTTGCAATAAATGGTTCAAAAATCAGAAAACACTAAGAAAGATAATTTTATTAAAGAGCAGTATCATATATATGTGTGTGTGTGTGTGTGTGTGTGTGTGATTACTGAAATGAAGATGCTTGGGTACCTAGGATGTGGAGAACCTTTGATGGGTTTCTGACCGTATTTTCTCCAGGAATAATCATCCGGTGGAATATCGGACATCTTCATGCTGATCGCGGGAATCCTGATCACCCTCTTTACTCTCAGTTTCCTGCCATTAAAATAAAAATCAAAGCTTAATCTTATGTTGAAGAATTATGAAACATTATGAAACAGACGCTGAATAGTTTAGGTCTTCTACCAAATACTCACTTTCTTTTTGAACAGTGGCAACGGCCGGGGGAGCCACTGCACCCGCCGGATACGACGTTTTCCGACGAAGTGCATTTCCTCTTGAAAGAAGAACAAGATGATAGAGGAGGCTTCCCGGTAGAATTCGAAACCTGAGAAAGACTACCAATCATGTGAAGCACCGAGGAAGACGATGTTTGCTGCTGCTGCTTAGTTTCGGAAAGATCGCCGCCGGTCATCGATGATAAAAACGAATTCCCTCGGGAAACCATCGGCGAGTAAGAGAAACTAATCGTCTTAGACCCCGATTCTTTGACATTTTCCACTCCATTTTTCATCAGAACATGATGATAATATGAAGCCGGGACTTGTTGAATCGGTGTAGGACAGTAAACTTTGGCATAACTTTGAGTTTCTGCTCGAGGGTTTTCCATAACCATATTGGGAATCAGCACAGAATCAGGAGACGAGTCCGGATTATAAGCAGTAGCAGCAGCAGAAGAAGAAGTTAGCGGAGCTCTTCTGAACCGAGCATGGCCGGTTCGCTTCCGGGCAAGAAGAGAAATAACTCTCTTAAACTTGCTCACCGCGACATCCGCCACCGCCGCGTAATCCATCTCTATTTCATCTGGGCTTCGATCTTGCTCCGACGTGAACAGTTTCAAGAGCTTTTCAACACTTTGTAGCCCAGAAGCAGCTTCTTTCGCAGCATATTCTTCTGACTGTGATATAAGACTGCTGTTCGTGTAATTCATCATGAGCTCCACAGCCATGGCCGCTGCCACCGATTAAAATATGCGCTGCTTTTTACAGTTTCTATGTATGTATCCCACAGTAATGTAGAGAAGAGAAGAAAAGGGAACGTTGAACGTATGAAATGGGAAGATAATTTATTGTGAAAACGAAACTGAAGATTGGTGAGTTAATTAAAAATTAAAAAGAAAATAGAGAGGTGGTGGATGGTAAAGTAAACAGTAGGTCACTGACCTGTCACTTTATATGCAACGTCAAATTTAGGTGCGAATAAAGATCACATCTGCACCCTTGGATCATATTACTATATCGAATCTCGTGCGACAAGAATGGCTGACAAATACAAATGCAACACTTTTTTTTTTTATTATTATTATTATATTAACATCGTCATCAAACATTCTCATTAGCTATGGATGAATATTAATTATCTAAATTAAGTTGTTTTTTCACATTTATTTTGAAATAAGATGTAAGATATCTTTTTTAATCATTTTTATTCAAATTTTCAATAGTCTACAACTTATTCTACTCATTTCATTAACTTGTCAATTTAATATATGTCGGATTAGAATCGTGTTTGATCTCTTCTTTACATGACCAAACCATGTCAAATGTCTCTCTCTAATCTTATCATCTACGGAAGTACATCTAAATAGCTCACGAACTTTTCATTCCTAATTTTATCTTTGTGTGTTTTGTCACACATTATCTTTAACATATATATATTTGCTACCGTCATCTTATGCATATGTAGTCCTTTAATGACCAAACATTACGAGCCATAAAGCAAAGTTTGGTCGATCAATAGTGTTTTAACATTTTCATTTTAATCTCTCGAACATCTTTTCTATCGCATACGATTCCCAATGTCATTCTCAATTTCATTCATCGAGCTTTAATCATATGGTTTATATCATCTGTGATGTCCATGGGTCCTAAATAAAGAAAAGCTTGACGTTCTGGGACTTCTTGACCATAAATCTTAATTAGAATATATCTTATTCATTTAAATTCAAGACCAAACTTTTCCGTCTTTTAACGACTAATTCTAGAGGTGATTCTAGATACCAAACAAAGGCATAATTAGTGTTTTTGTTTCAAATTTATTTATTACGTTGAGGCTAGGCAAGTTGGTCACAACTTACGTTTTAAGATCGAGACAAGAGGAAAAGGAAGAAACTACGCTTCAAATACTTTGACCTTTTAGGTGTGAGGTGGGGTCCAGTTGAAACATTAAGAATCGGTCTTACTATTCCGAAATTTTAAGTGAGATAATGCATGCAAGATTCTATTGAAAAACTATAATATTTATTAGTTTAATTAATTAATTAATTGATTGAATCTTATATATAAATTTTGTAGGATATATAATATAATATTTAATTAAACGTTGAGAAATTAAGAAAGCGAAGACGTCAACCCTGTGAGCCAAAGGCGTCCGGATGTCGTAAAAAGACGTATGGGAAATTGGATGATTGGTTGTTTGTGTAGTGTGACAATGCTATGTTTGACTTTGAATAAATTGGACTCGGAATCACATGCCTCCATTTATCAACTCCACTCTTGTCTTTTTCCTCTTGCTTTCACATCCAATTTATTAATTTCCAATATAAACTTTACTTTATTCACCTTTTAATCCTATGGGAGATATTCCTCGTGGAAGTTTAGGAGAATTTGGAAAAATTATTATCCAAAAATCCCGATTAAATTTGTAGAATATGAGGGTCGTTTGTTTCTAAGAAAATTTTCACTTCAATTGCATCACTGGAGTGAATTTACCCTCTTTGAGCATTTTAAGAATCATTCGGTGGTCGAGTTTAAATGATCAAGTACTCGTGTGACCAGATTTAAAAGTAAATTATTATACCATATGAATAGTGAAATTGTGTGGTAATGAAAATAATAATAATATAGTGCCAATGTATTAAAAAAAAGATAAATATGGTAATAGTTGTAAAAGCAATTTTCTTAAACGTGTTTCAGGAATCCTTGTCGGTTCAATATATGTTTCTTGTCGGATTGCAATGAACTCTACACAGGGCTACTTTCAATACTCGTTTCCATTGATTTTTTTGGGTTTATTGCAAAAAAAAAATTGGTGACAGTTTTTTTTTAAATAAAATAAAATGAAAACACAGAATCCATAGATGTGAAATTAATTGGGGAAAATATAATAAATAATAAACACAAAATTTTAAAATTCATAAAATTTTTTTTTGTCATGAGAAAACATTATTATTATTATTATTATTATTTTGAAGAAAACGATTTAATTTTTCACCTGTCCTTTTGAAATGCTGAATACGTCACCAATTGCGGCCCTGGAAATGCCTGGGCTCGATGAGACATGGATGGGACAAGTGACGATAAATGTCTGAGAAAATATCCAATCCAATTTCTCAGCAAGGCCCGTGGCGGCCCGTTAATCCAACATTGACCGTTAAATGGCTTTATATCTGATGCGTTCAAGAAATCTGCCGCGGCGAATCACAGCACAAAATCCAACATGATGCAGAGTAGGATCGCATCCTACAAGGCGAATTCTCCTACCAAGGGAGATTTCTATTGGTCAGTGAATTGTCCTTCCATGTTCTGTCTGATAATAAGTTAATCTCGCTGAAGTTCATCTCAGAATTAGGTAGAGAAATGTACTTTCTTCTCAGCTGGTCGAACACGCTTATGATGGAAAATAGAGTGACTTTAGATGGTTCTGACCACGATGGCTTTGACAAGGTAAGTTCCTTCTGTTATCATACACTTTCCTTGACGTCCTGCATCAACACCATCTCATGTAAAGAAATCTAGTGGTTTAGCTCTGACTAATGGCTTACCCATATATTTCAGTCGAGGTAATATAGTGGATTCTTTTTGAATAAATCTTATGAAAATCGCAATTCAGCATTCCATTCCTTTCTATGATATATTAGTCTGTGCCACAGAGATCTAGAATTTATACTAGGGACGTATTATAAATATGATCGATATATTACACAGTAAATAAGTAACCAAGGGCATGGTCACAGCAGGGGCAAACCCCATGAGACGAGGCAGGAGAAACATTGATTTAGTTTTCTTGGTTACTTGACAGAATTCACATTTTAAGTTCCCAATTTCGCCCGTTCGAATCTCTTGTTTTATAAACAATTTCACCACACATATGTGTATGTATGCGTGAACGGAATACCGGTGGCAATTAAGAAGAGGAAATTTCATTTGCAATTCTGGGAAGACGGAAACGAAACAAAAGCATAGCAAGTACCAAATGTCAGACAAAAGAAGATGGCATCATACTCATCATTTGTTAACGCGTGTATTCAGTGTTACTCGTACTCAGGACTAAAGCACTTTAGTCAACCATTGAGCCAACTGGCTGGCCACCAAGAATGGACTTGGTAGATTACAATAGGATGGCACAGTTCCAGGGGAAAACGATCTCAGTTTGAACAAATCCGAGTGGCGAATTTACATTGGACACTACTAAAACACAACAAAAGTACAAACTCAAAGTTGAGACAAAACCATGTCTAAACACAGCAACTCAAGATCGACCGTGAGTTCACAATTATGACTCATTCAATTCATTCACAAGCTATCATGTAAACCACCACCACCACCACCACCATTTGATAACCTCCGAAAAGCACAAGCAACAAATATCCTTGCCGCAAAAAGACTAAACCTTGACTTATTCGAGGATCGACCTCCATTACTCCCTGAAGCACCATCAACATTTACAATTCCACTAGACATTGCTCCACTAATAATAGGGGGAAACTCAACACCTTCGTCTTGTGCTCCTCCATCACTCGTACTCGCATCCATAACCTCAGGTTCAATCTCATCTGAATCTAAATTCACAGCTAAAGATACCCTCCTCGCCCTTAGCCAATCTGCAACCTCACTCGTTACTCCCTTGCACTTCTTAACTTTGATCTTCACCAAATTGGGACACCCCAATGCAAAAGCCTCAATCCCTGAATCTGTAACACGACAACCCTTTATACAGAGCTTCTTCAACGCCATACATTTTGCTGCAATACAAGAAATCTCAGGATCACCAATGGTTTCACTACCACAAAGAGCTAATCTTTCCAATTTTTTACAATTTGACGCCATAGTCATCAAACTCGCAGAAGTTGGGTTTACCCCAATAAGAACAAGTTCCACAAGATTTACGCTATAATTTGCAATTGAAATCAACCCCTCATCACCTATTCTGTTCGTCCTCCACCCATCAATATGGAGTTTCCTCAAAAGCTTACAAGCCTCGGCAATGGCTGAAATCCCGAAATTCGAGCAATCAGGAGCCTTCACCAAGTGCAAGATCTCTAGTTCGGGGCACTTAGTGAGAGCCATCAGCCCCACATCAGTCACCTGCAGCCTCTCCAAATGAATCTCAGTTAAACAATTTTTTCTGCCAGTAATGTTCTCCAATAACCTGTCCCAATCACCCAAACACCTCAGAATCTTCAAAGTTTTCAAATTTTTGGAGCCAATAATCAAGGGCCCAAAACACTGCCCATTATAAAGCTCCTTAAGAGTAATTGATTTCAGCGATGAAGTAGCAATCCCTGGCCCAATAGGCTCTGCCGTAAACCCATCATTAATTCCCCGCAAACGCTTCACAGAAAGTTCCTCTAACGAAGAACAGTAATTAAGCAGAGCATTCATCCCTTTAGCTCCAAACATACAAGATCCACAGGAGAATTTACGCAAAGATTTGCAGTTTTGAGCTAAGGCCAACATACCCTGATCGCAGATTTCGCGGCAGCCGCGTAGCTTGAGGCGGGTGAGGTTTTGGCATCGCAGGGAGATCAAGGTCAACGCATCATCGTTCATGCTGACCGATTTGCGGTCGCATCGGAGGGCGAGTTTAGTGACGGAGTCGAACCGGTTGAATAACGCGGGGAGGTGGACGGCAACCTCGTTGACAGCGTTAAGGGCAAGACGGTGGCGGTTCTGGCCTTCGACTGCTAACCAGCGACGGCAGACAAGGGAACTTTGCTTCCTATCACCTGCGCCCAGAGACTGGAAAATTAAACCTAAGCATTCGTCGGGGATCTCGGAGGTGTAGTCCTGCTGTTGATTTACCATAACGACACCCAACGCCGGGGGATCAGAGATTGTGGGCCGGGTGGGATGACGGAAATGGATCGAACCCACCGACGAATTGCCTGGGGCGGACGTTGTCTGCCCCATTCCAGGTTATTTTGGAGAGGAAAAACACGCGCCGCCGATGGAAGATGTTGGATGAGCTCCAGAATTGGGGAGGATAGGTTTTTTATACAACGAGTGGCGGAAATAAAGAAACGTGACCCGTCAAAAGGGCACTCATGGCCGCGCGTCAACGCCACGACCGAATAATTGAAGTGATCCTTGTAGTAGAAACGAACATATAATTTAAGTAAAATTCAATTATAAATATTTATGACTGTGGTGAAGAATTAAAAATTTACAATAAAAAGTAAAAATTTCAAAATCTCAAAATTATCACACTATACTCTTTATAATATTTTTCTCTCAACTCAATTGTATCAAATCTTTACAAATGGAGACCTATTTATATGATTTTTTTGGAAAACAATTCAAAAATAATTTCATCATTACATACATCATCACACACTAATTTTCAATATTCAACACCTAATTTTACCTAATTTTCAACATTCAACATTATAATTTTCAATACCAATAAATATTAATTTTCAACAATAGCAACATAAAAATGAAAAATATTTTCCTTTCATTGATGTACTTGCTACATCTATCTATTTATTTAAAATACCATATAATGAAATTGAGTAATGTTAGACGTACATTTAGATTTCTACAATAATTTTTATAACACACAAAATTGAATATAAAAATTTTAGTGAAATTTTGTTAGTTATGCTAAAAGTTGTGATATTTTCTGACCTCCGATATGTTGACTTGAAAGTGATTCATTAACATAATCTATTAAAGTTATAGTTTCAAAATTATAGTTTTTTCAGTTTCATGTTGAATTATAAAGTATTGGGTACCAAAATGTTTTCGAATGTAGAATTTTACGCAGTGAAATACTAAAATGTCAAAATAGTGAGCATTTTTTGACAGATTGAAGAGTTGCAAGTTTAAGTTGATTTAGCCATCCGCAAGGGCCTGGATGGGCACACACGGTACGACCAATAATACTTGGACTACGGTTCCTAATTTGCGGCTCGACCAGGAAAATTAAGGCCTCCTCCATTATTTTATTTCTTGATTATAATCCCACAGTGGACCGAATTTCTCCTTTTCTACTCCTTCCACTTCTTTTAAGGAGATGATTTCCCTCTTTTTCTTTTAGTTCGATCCGAAGAAATCTTGTAGTTTGTTTGGTGTAATATTTTCTATATATTTTTGTTTTAGTTCTATTTCACCGGAGTATTAATGTAGTCGAGACACCAACGTTTTTCTGTGTTCAAACCAAATTAGGAGAAAATATCATAAGACTTGAAATAGGTGACCAGCTAATGAGAAAAAAAGAATTCGGTGAAAATTTCATAGAATGAGATTTAAATAATCAACACAAATACTAAGCGTAAGTATTTGGTCTTTATATATGATTTAATGGGGCATATAAAAATAACAATATGTTCGTGAATTCCTTGTAAATTACATAATACATTTCAATTGGTGACGACTTGTTCTATTTCTTTAATCTTTAATTTTAAACGATTAGTGATGCCCCTGTAAGATCCGGGTCATAAATACCCGGGCCATGGATAGTGCCCGGATAAAGAGCACGGATTGCATCAAGGTGATAGAATGGGTGGAAGAGAAGTTCCGAGCGACCCGAGTCATCAAAGGAACAGGTTATTAAAATGGACCCGGAGATAAGGATTCAGCATGGGGTGCCCGGGAGATTACTTTCCCGGGAATTTTATTACCCGGGTCCTCACTGTCTCCAGGGGACGTCCCATTCATATGGTCTCGATATGAGTAACGCATTAATTGCGCCGATTTAACAATTAATACTAGCCGCCCTATTTCTGACAATGGCCGAGGCATGCTGGATGTGACTGGTGCAAGATTTGACATGACCGAACAATAGGGTATAATCAGCTACCCTATTGCAATTAAATACAAGGCGCAGAGAACGAGGTCATGATTGCTTTCCTTGTTATAAGTACCAGGTTCTTTACTTGCATTTAATTCATTCAGATATTAACTCACACATTGAATACTCTCTGATGATACCCCTGTAAGAGCCCGGGTCATGGATGACCCGGGATATCAGATGGATTCCCAAATCAGGGTCAATCTGCAGGATGGATTCTTCTGAAGCCTGGCAGGTGCCAGCCCGGGCTCTACTCCCCGGGCAACCAGACGCCCGGGCTCTTATACAAGCACCCGGGTAACCGACCACCCGAGCCACCTCGAGAATTGAACCACACTTGAGTATATTAATATGGACAATCTTATCTGTCAGAGCAACTTGACTTTGGCGTGTCACATAAGTCATCAGGAGGTGTGGGCGACCGTCCTATCTCTGACACTAATCCAAGTGGTTGACAAAGTCAGACAGGCGGGATGTGACTAGTGTATNTGATATGGTTTCCATTCAAAAATAAGTCCAACTCTGCTTGGCAAACATACAAGCCCGACCAGCTCGGCACTCAGATCTTATCTGTGGATTTCATATGGGCTCAAAGCTCAGCAGCTATCCCGGATTGGCATGAAGGGCATTTGCTATGCTCTCAGTAGCATACAGCTATATTAGTCACCTAATTTAGCTCAACCANGGATTGGCATGAAGGGCATTTGCTACGCACTCAGTAGCATACAGCTATATTAGTCACCTAATTTAGCTCAACCAGAGAAGTTTCACTCTACCGAAAATGAATTCGGATTCAGTATTTCCAGGTTAGTGATTTAATTTTAAGAAAACTAATATAGAAGGAAAAGCAGAAAAGTTAAGAGCCCGGGCTCTACTCCCCGGCCAGACCTGCCAGAGCCCGGGCAGACCAGCCAGAACCCCGGCAGACCATGCAGAGCCCGGCCAGACCTGCCAGAGCTCGGCCAGACCTGCCAGAGCCCGGGCAGACCAGGCAGAACCCGGGCAGACCATGCCAGAGCCCGGCCAGACCTGCCAGACCTCGGCCAGACCTGCCAGAGCCCGGGCAGACCAGCCAGAACCCGGGCAGACAATGCCAGAGCCCGGGCAGACCATGCCAGACCACCCCGGCACCTTCTTGAAAGTCCGGGAGACATGAGGCCCCCGACATTCTTATTTAAAGATCGGAAGCCATGAGGCCCCGAAATCTTATCTTATGTCCTAGAGATATGAGGCCCCGACATCTTATCTTATGTCCTAGAGATATGAGGCAAGACTCTTCTATAAGTCACGAGACATAATCCAAGACCCAAGGCTCCGCACCTTGGTTATTTATAAGCCCAGGGTTCTCAAACCTGGCTCGGGGCTCCGCACCTCGACCATTCCCAAGTCCCGGGACATGTTCTCCGGCCCAAGGCTCAGCACCTTGGTTCTTAAAAGCCCAGGGCACTACACCCTGGCTCGGGGCTCCGCACCTCGACCATTCCCAAGTCCCGGGACATGTTCCCCGGCCCAAGGCTCCGCACCTTGGTTCTTAAAAG
>NC_133306.1:887977-916687 GCF_012295235.1 Primulina huaijiensis
GAGACACGAGGCCCCAACATCTTATCTCAAGTCCATGAGACACGAGACTCCGGCTCCTCATCTCAATCTCTGGGAGACATGAAGCCCCCGATGCTTTTATAAAACCAGATTGATCATCTCTTTGGGAATCCAAGCATGACTAATCGGGACAGCGAGTATGACTCTAGCCCGACTATTTAAGGGATGTGTGATGATACCCCTGTAAGAGCCCGGGTCATGGATGACCCGGGATATCAGATGGATTCCCAAATCAGGGTCAATCTGCAGGATGGATTCTTCTGAAGCCTGGCAGGTGCAAGCCCGGGCTCTACTCCCCGGGCAACCAGACGCCCGGGCTCTTATACAAGCACCCGGGTAACCGACCACCCGAGCCACCTCGAGAATTGAACCACACTTGAGTATATTAATATGGACAATCTTATCTGTCAGAGCAACTTGACTTTGGCGTGTCATATAAGTCATCAGGAGGTGTGGGCGACCGTCCTATCTCTGACACTAATCCAAGTGGTTGACAAAGTCAGACAGGCGGGATGTGACTAGTGTATGATTTGACATGTCAGAATGTAGCCGCCCTACTATAATTAGTAGGTAGCACGAAGAACGAGGTCATCATTACTTCTTCTACTATAAATACCAGGTTCTCCCTTTACATTTAGATTCATTGATTCACACCAATATCACACAGTCATCACTTGACTACATTGGTTTTATCGCTTGAGTACCCTGCTGACTTAAGCATCGGAGTGGCCACGCCGGACACCCCTCCGGCGCCCATTCACGAGTTCTTTTCATTGTTTGCAGGTGCTATTGAAGCCATTATCTTCACTCAAATTCCCTAAAAACTATAAATTATTGATTTGACCCGTTGGAGCTCCTTACCCGGCTCATCCATTTCAACGAAGTCTCATCACTCTCATTGATGATTCCTCGCACCGATATTGCATAATCGGTCCCTGATTACATTGGTTCTTTTCGCTTGAGTGCCCTGCTGACTTAAGCATCAGAGTGGCCACGCCGGATACCCCTTCGGCGCTCATTCGCGAGTTTATCTCATTGTGTACAGATTACAGCTGAAGCCATATTACAGAGATATATCTCCTTACTCTTATTCCCTTCATTATCTTGATAGCAGATCCGGTGGAGCCCTCGACCCGGCTCATCCATTTCACCAGGATCACATCAATTAGATATAAACAATTATTTAATAATAAAAATTTTTAAATCAAATCTGAGTGTAGAAAATATAAGTGGTCCAAATCAAAAGAGAAATATATTGGAAGACTAAATGCCTCATAAATTCGTATATATATCATCACGGGCACGCCGATTCTTCCCACCAAGTTTAAATTTATTTGATTTTTCTTCAACTTTAAGATTACTTTTACTACCCACCAACAATTACCATCATTACGTTCGAGAGTTACATATATTTAATAAAATAATATTTTAAATAATAATAATAATAATAATAATAATGATTCATCGCTCTTCTTAGTCACCGATTCACAGAATGTTGTGTTTTGTTGGGATTAGATTCTATGGACGAAGATAATTTCAATTCTTTTCACAATATATAATTTTTTTTATAATAAATATATTATGAGTTATGTCAATCATGTTCATATTTTTATATACAAATTTTTGTATTTCTTCCGTGTGCTTTTTATGTGTTTCACTCTGCCTAGCTAAGTGGCCACATTGTAATTATTAAGCCTAATTTAATGGGAAGACGTCCTTGTCAATTTGTGCTAGGCTAGGCTAGGCTTCGAAGTCCCATTATATACGCCACCCTGACGAAAAGGTGTGGACTAAATTGCACTGTAATAAAATCTACTTCAATTAGGTAAAACCTATCTACTAAAAGATGGATTATGAATTAAATTTACGCGATTTTAATATAATCATGTGATTTAAATTGGAAGTGTTTTGAAAATGTTTGTGTGTGTGTGTGTGTGGGTTTTTTTTTTTTTGGGTGGGGTGTTGGGGGTGACTTCTGTGATTGGATCCTGTGATGCTGAGGTCCATAAAGAGTTTCAAACCAAGACTGAAATAATCGGGCTAAGAAAATGTGGTCCTTTTGTATTTGGGCTTTTACAAATTATTGTTTTTTTATTTTTAAATTCTAAATAAATTCATGTTTGTCAGATAAAAACTTCCCTTAGCACCATCTTCTAAATTTCGAAGTGTCTTTAATGTGATTTTCCTTTTTCGATTTTCTATAATTTTTTATATTGAATTCTATCGTGTTTATTTCCTCATCCTGTTTTAAAAGTATTTATTTGATGCCAATATTGTATATAAAAGATTAAAATTTTGGGTTTTCAAATAAGTACTTTACGTTTTGCTTTTAAAAAAGGCAAGGAATGCATTGTGTTAAAGTACAAGAATTTGAGTCGCTCCCTTTAGCCAAAGTGAGTCGCCAGGGTAAAATAACTGTGGTGGAGATATACGCAAAGTGAGGAATTTGACTTAAATGGGATTGGGTGCTTTGAAGCTTTTATTAAACTAACCAAAAGCAATGAGATTGACGAAAAAAATGTGAACTCAATGAAGCGACCATTTGCATCAGAATAGTAATAAGAAATCGTGCACAAATTTTGAAAGACATCTAGAACCAAATTAGATTGGTTATTTTGGCTCATTCTTTATATTATTTGTTATCAGTTAAATTTTAATACAACTGTTGGCTTTTATCATTATTAGTCATTAAATAAAAAATTGGATAGAAAACAAAAGCGAGCCCTGGGAAGCATCTCGGCAGAAAGGGATATGGAGGACATAAATAAAAGTCGGGGTTGCAGTCTGTTCATATACCAAAAGCAAAGCACCATTTGACCCAATGCAATATTCTGTTTTTGAGCAACTTTTCTCGAGTAATTCAGCTCCCACCAGTGTATCTTTTTAGTGTTGCAAATATATATGTATATGGCAATATGCATAGCTTTATTGTTTTCTCGATGGTTCGCTCATCGAATATTATTCAAAATTTTTTGCCACCAAAAAATCTGACAACACGCCATAAATCGCTGTGAAAGTGCATGGAGAATAATAATTAATCTAACACAGATTTTAACAAAAAGAAAAGTAAAATAATTAAATTGTTGACAGGCATTCATAGAGGAGAGACGAGGTATACATCATGTATGTATGTATATAAGTAGTATACGCAAACAATAAGTGAGGAGAATGGGTGGGGTGTTGGCAGAGCAGCAGCATTGGCGTATGTTATATTTTAGCAGACAAAAGGACTTGATTTTTAGTTACATACCCCACCTTTTAATATTATTATAATATTACACATTCATTTTTTTCTGTAGTATAATATTCCTCCTCCCTCTCTTCGCTTTCAACTCACTCCATGCGCGTAACATCGGGAACTCGGGATTTTTTTTTTAATATATATAATTTTATGGTCATGAATTTGATTTTTTTTTATTTTATGTAACTTCGGTTAAAGAAATGTGTGTTTCCTCAATAAATGGCCGAACATGTCCACAATATTGTGCATTACTTTTCTTGAGAAATATAATCGCATTCCCAATGTACAAGTGTCAAATATTAATATCCTTGCTATTTTTCTGATAAGGTTTGTTTTCAGAAAAAACAATTCGGAATTTACCTGAAACATGAAGAAATATCATAACATATGTGTCACGCCACGAGATCAGAGTTAGTCAACACCGACGTTGTTTCACAATCACACAATTTGTAAACAACAAGTCTCGTAGTAATCAAATATCCAAACAATTCTATTTCATAAATCACATCAGTGTCTTTACAAAACTTGAACGAAATACAGTAACGTTAAAAAATGACAAAAATGAAATAACATGATTGGTCTTGTTTGAATCCACATATACACCAGCTCCAAAAATATTATTGTTCTTGTTCCTCAATTTGTTATTTGTTCTTATGTGAGTAGAGGAAGTAAGGGGTGAGTTTTTGGAGAAATACTCAGTAAATAGGGATCGATCAATTATAGTTGGTAGCAAATGCGTATATCATTTGAAGACCAATAGTATGTTCAAATCATATCATATCAATTCAAATAAATGGCACTGATAATCATTTTATTTTACATGGCTAACTGATCAATTTCCTAAGTTATATCCTCTAAGGGGATGAGAACATAGTATCGGTTATTTTATCTCAATGCAACAGGGCCATATCAAATCAAAGCAAACGTCGGAATTTCCTGACCATTTCAAATATGAATCGTAACAATGCCTTCAAAAATATTTTCCTCAAACATGCTTTCAAATATCATTTAACAAATCGTATGAATAACATATGTCGATCGAATTTCAAAACATATATATTTCTTTTTATACAAACATGGACACATTTATGAATAACAAGTATGTCATTTTACATATAGCAAATAGTACACTTATAAAATACAAATGCACATAAAAGTATAGCAAAAACCCAATTACCCGAGAAATTATTCTGAAAATCTTGAAATGAACAATTTGGAGTTTGACACCAAAAATCAGTCACCTCGAAAAAATATTTGCACCTAATTGAACCGTTGGATCGATCTGAAATTTGGATATGCTGCTCAAAACACGTGTAGGTGTATTCTGAACTGTGGAGATCGGATTCGGAAATTTAAAACGATGAGAAAAATTTTCTGAATTTGAACATAATTTTGGTACTTGAAAATTGACATCAACTTGTAGTGGTTTGTGGTGTGATTTTTTATAGCATTTGAGCACTATTTATAGGTTGGTAAAACACCCCACTACATGCCAAGGTCCCATAATTGTTTATCTACTATGCCACTACTCCATGAACCCATATTCCTTAAGCCATGATTTCATGATTATTCATTCACTAAACCACATTTTATGCCACTGAACTATGTTGATTTTCAAGTTCTTTCACACTATTTTTCCAGAAAAACTACATATGGATTTAGTAAGTGTATTTTTTTAGTACAGAAGGATATTAATATTATTTTCATATTCAAATTAAAATTTAATTTCTTTAAATTTGCTCGAGATTGGCGTATTTTTTTTTTTAAAAAAATCTATTAATCTGGGATTGTGTTATTGGGCTTATGCTTGGAGTGCGGATCAAAGTAAATTTATTTTATTCAAACTTGACATAGAGGCTAGAGCTCTTCATATCTAGAAAACGTCAAATTAATCATAATCAGAACATGTGAGCTTGTTGATTTAAAAAATATTATAAAATACTAACAAATGTGACAAACACGAATGCCTAGTAACATATGAGTTGGTTTGTTTTGACAAAATTATTTGACAGTGAATTTTCTTGGAAAATCAGTGTTTTATTTAGAATATTGTATATCAAAATTTTTAATTCGAGTTCTACAAAATATTTTTATTTTTCAATACTCAAAATTGTTTTCCTAATTTAAAAAATATAATTTGTATACCCAATAGGAGTCATTTGGTACTTGAAAACCGTACATTTGTGTCATATTGTCATTGCTATATACCTATATTGGCCAAAAAAATGTAGTATTTTGCACCTGAACATTATAATTACACATAATTATTTCAATAATGTAGTATTTATTTTTCAGCTAATGGGATTACTGTATTAGTGTAGTTGCTAACAGTTTGACCACCTTGCGCAGCAGCGAGCACTGATTTGTTAAAATAGTGGACTCCATTTCGATGGCGGGATCTTGGGTTAAAGTATTCGAATCTGGATTGGGCGGGCTGCCCTTATTATTAAGGAAACAAGAGGACTCTGCCTATATATATATATATATATATATATATATATATATATATCGCAATCCAATGTCGACACGTGTTAATACCCCGTATGGTCACAATTATTAGTTTAGCTTTTAGTTTGTCTTTATCCTTAAAAGGCTCAAACATCTCCCGAAATTTCATTCCCCCATGCTTCCTCTCCCACAAAATCCCATGTAGGACAAACACACCCTAAATGGTCAACGTTCAAAAACAGCCGAATTCTTCGACATATTCATATCGCGTGCTTATCACGCCTTAAATCTTTCCGTTCATCAATTTCTCCGTGGCTGTGAGATGCACGCGTGGCAACAAAACTGTGTTCTAGCGAGTAAGATTAATTAGGAAATTTAGTTTAATTCACAATAAACGATTAATTAACGATTTGTAATTCGCCACGAGGTGGTCGGGATTTGTACCGGCTTTCTTCTGCTTGAGCAGTGTGTGGAATCCTACCGGTCTTCCGATGCTTCAAATGCCAGTGGATAAGCAAAGATGTTTTTCTTTGGGAAAAAAACTTCATTAGATTATTATATTGCACTTGTAGAAATGGCAAAATTATCCATTCTTCAAAATAAAAAACTAATTATCTAAACATAAATTAAATATAAAACTATAATGTTTATTTTATTGGAACGACCATCATACCACGAAATAGACACTTAATTGATGAAAAAATGAGATAAAAACACATCTTTATTAGATGTATAGGGTATTAAATCACTTTTAGCTCTTTTAATTTGTTATTCGATCAAGCTAACATTAAAAAAAAAACAACTCAAAATGGATTGGGTTCGAGTTAGCACAATTTTTTTATATTTAATTATTGTTGGTTTTAAATTAAACTATATGTATATATATTTTAAAACTTATGAATAAGTTATATGACTTGATTGGCCAACTTCAACAAAATAATTGGGCCGAATTTAATAAACCAAATTTAATTAATATGGACTTATGTATGTATAATCGAAACAAAGCATTGGCGTGGTTAGTGAGCATTAATCCAAAATTTAACTTCAAAAGATTTGTTAAACAAAAAGTGGGGAAAAAGGACAGGCGTGGAGGGT
This sequence comes from Primulina huaijiensis, assembly GCF_012295235.1. Taxonomy (NCBI): domain Eukaryota; kingdom Viridiplantae; phylum Streptophyta; class Magnoliopsida; order Lamiales; family Gesneriaceae; genus Primulina; species Primulina huaijiensis. The sequence continues at coordinate 894,780 of NC_133306.1, forward strand.
GGCTCAGTTAAAAGCCCTCTCTGCATTCTTCCTTAGGTAGCCCCCAACGCTCTACCTCTTACGCCCTCCTGTCTTTCCTGCATCATAGGGAGAGAAAAAAGGGCAAACCGGAGTAAATTCATACGTAAGAAGATATGATTCAGAGCTCAAGATTGAATCTTTAAAGATTATGAGCAGATGCTCATGTGTTTTCTTCTTTGAAGAAGATGGTTTCTCGTATTCAAGAACAAGAATCCCTTCCCTACAATTCAATATTTGATGCCCTTTACTGCGCAGAAGAGCGTCTTGACGAAGATTCGAGCATCGGGTTTGGCTTTAAAGAGCCAGAAGTCGAGGATTTTCGCGAGATTTGCGAAAAGACCCCCATTTTTCTGTTTGAGCATGACCATTTCTGGGAGGATGACGAGGTTTTGAGCCTTTTGTCTAAGGAGAAAACACAAGACCGTCTGAGTTTTGAAGAAATAAATGTAGATGGGTGTTTAAAAATTGTGAGACACGATGCCATTGTATGGATTTTGAAGGTGATTTCCCACTATGGATTCAATGCCCTGACTGCTGCTTTAGCTGTGAACTACTATGATAGATTTGCTACTAGCCCTTGCTTTCAGAAGGATAAACCATGGATGTGCCAGTTGGCTGCTGTGGCATGTGTGTCTTTGGCAGCAAAGGTGGAAGAGACTCGAGTGCCTTTATTGATAGACTTTCAAGTATGTTTTTCCATTAGCATTTCATTCTTTGTGCGTCTTCATTGCAGGTGTTTGTCTAAGTGACTCGCCGATTTGATTGTGTTGTTATTGTCTTTTGTTTGTGATCGTGTTTTAGGTAGAAGACTCAAAGTATCTGTTCGAGGCCAAGACTATTCAGAGAATGGAACTCTTGGTGCTTTCTAAACTTCAATGGAAGATGAATCCCGTGACACCGATCCCATACTTTGATCACTTTATGAGGAGACTTGGATCGCTACTTAATCCACATTGGGAGTTTTTGGGGAGGTGTGAGAGTTTGATTCTCTCTATAATCACCGGTATGTATATCGAATAATTTTGTTATAAACATATCATAACTTAGTTGGATTGTAGATATATGCCAAGCTTCTAACTTGTATTGATGAGTATCTCTCTCTCGTTCTTTGGTTATTTTTTGTGAATTTTGTATCAACTTTTAATGTCGTCTAGTTATGCACTCTATCACAGATTTTAGTCTCCTGCGATATCTTCCTTCTGTTGTTGCTGCCGCTACAATGATGTATGTTATCAGAGATATCGGGCCTTGTAAAGAGACGGAACTCCATCATCACTTTGTGAGTGTGCTCAAAACTAGCAAGGTTAGCTATACTCTTGGGTGACTATACTTTGTACTCGCCTTTAATAATGAATGGTTATGAGACATTAATTCTTGATTATGAATTATAAACAGGAAAAAGTTGATGAATGCCATAAACTTATCATGGAGATAATGGATGATCATGGCATTAAACTGCGTTCTAAACGTAAAAACGAGTCCATACCGAGCAGTCCAAGCGGTGTAGTTGATGCTTATTTTAGCTCAGATAGCTCTAATGATTCTTGGGCCTTTTCATCATCTGTGTCATCATCACCAGAGCCATTGTTCAAGAGGAGGAGAGCTCAGGATCAGCACATGAAATTGGCTCCGCACGGACTCAACTCTGGTTTCTTATTAATCTGATATTGGCAGTGGTACCTTTGTGAGAACTCTTTCATTATGTTTTATATCATAATCCAAAGCAATTATGCAACGTTTACTCTGTTTCTTGCCAATTTGACGATGGATCGGACTTATATTTATGATTACTATGCCTTTAATATATTTGATCGGGGTGGAGAGTTATATCTGAGAGATGCTTTTAGAGTTTCATTGTCGGCTGTGAGTAATATCAGTGTCATCACGATTCAAAACCATTATTTGCGAAGCATAATTAGGCCTAATAATACTATATGTTTGATCAGGAATCAGTGACAGGGATGACTGGTGAGTGTCCCATGTCTTTGGTTGTTTTTGAAAAGGATGAATTCTTGAATTCAGAAAAGTTTCCCGTGTATGACAGGTTGGCAATCTGGGTCGACTTGATTTATTCACCATAAAATGTATTTTTAAAAAATATATATATATATAAAATTGTATTATTGTCGAGTGTATGAACATACTATTTTGTTTAAAAGTTTGTATATTAATTTTATATGCGGAGTCATGTTCATGAAGGCAGGAAAAGATTATCTGCAGTGAGATCTAAGTTGCTGTATGATAGGGATTTTTGTGCTCGGGTTTGACCTTACTGACAAGAAATAACCCCTCATGACAATAATCCAATGTGAAAATTATGAATTTTTAATAGCTTTGTTTGGTTTCATTGTATTTGGAATCTACGGAAACTAACAAGATTCTCAGCATACTTTTTCTTCATTGGACTTGTTTAGTTTTCTTGGTTTTTGCTTAATGTGAAACATACCATTATTTTCAATACAAATCTATTTTAAACTTTGTTATCAAATAATAATATTTTAATTGTACGAAAATGCATCAGTCTTCTACAGTGGGGCAGATTATGTGAATTAACATATGGAACACTTGACTATCATTGCGTCAATTTTTATAAAATCTTGTACTTGTCTAATTGACTTGCGTAGTTTATATTTATGTATATTTAATTTGGCGGATAAATGTTAACAATGCAAGTACGTGAAGACAAAATCAAGGCTATTGAAGAGGAAATTATGACCAATAAACCAACTCGCAACTGTGTGTTTTCTTTATTGAAATACGTAATAGATAATTATTGGAAATTATGGCCACTGAAGAGGAAATTATGGCCAATACTCTTTCGGACCTAACAGGAGCAAGTAGAATTCTTAATATGGGTAGGAAGATACATCCGGATCTACTACGTACTGGATATACTTTCCGATCAACTGCTAATGGTTGGTATACCGTTTGTTCAAGAATAGATACTTTTCCGCGCTAACTTTTCTTCACGGTTGAGGGTGCCGAAGAGGCTCTTGAAAGAGCTCACCTCGAATAGTCTTTGATGTGGAAGGATTTTCTAGGCAAGAGTGCCGTCATGGAGGTCTGTGGAAGTCCAGCTCTAGCTTAGGCTTCAAGCATGATATTATTGAGGCCATGGTCCATAGGTATTAGGGTATATACATACAATGGGCAAAGGACGCAATGGGATGAACCGCGTTCCTCACCAACTGCTGACTGAGTAAGCCACACGTGATGTTTCAGTGTGCGATCATGTGGATGGGCCTCGTACGGAGATCCTTCGTGCGGTGAAGTTTACCTTTTTTTATGTGTATTTTTAGAAAATGGAAGCCAAAAAAAATTGGCCGCTATTAAATTTTAATAAATCAACAACGATTTTAAATTTAAAAATATTAACAAATCCAAATAGTAATAATAAATCAGAAAAATAACTTAAAACATCCTAATTATATTCATGTGTATTTTTGTTAATTACCACAAATTTCAAATGGACTTAATTGAAAATATTTAAAATTTATATGAAAATGCGTAGTGAAATTCAGCCACTTTATAATAACTGTCAAATTTAAATATGTGTATTTTGTTTTTTTTTCAATTATATGTAATTTTAATTATGCTTTAAATTATGCGAAATTAAATTTTTTAATTATGTGTAATTTTAATTTTATTTCAAAAAAATTGTTTTTTAAATACAAAATTATTTAACAGAATAAAAATTTCACATTTCAACGTTGATACATCATTTTATGGTTTTGTAGTGGTGAGATAAAGTTGTAGAAATCGTGTGTGTGATGTTGTCTTAATTCTCCCCTAGGACTAAGTAGTCCACTGGACAATTAATTGAGGAGGTGTAACATAATCATGGTTACCCTCGTGCATTGGGAGACTAATCTTTCAAGAAATATGGATGAATTAATCACTGATAACTATTTATTATTATTTCAAGTAGTCTACTAATGATTGCTATAACCAATAAATGAAATTAATGGCGACAATTTCAATAAAATTATTAGAGGTGACAAAATAAATTAGTAATCGTAATTATGGTAGAATCATGTAGTTCCATATTGATTCTAGGCATTTATAAAATCTTAAAAGCAGTATTAAAAGCATTCTACAATAATATGTCCATGATTGATATGATACAGCAAGGAATGTGGATGGAAAAGCATTTTTTTGATAAATTTTTTTTTAAATTTTGGAATATCTTGGAAATATTTGGTGGATTTTTTGAGAAAAAATGGAATGAAAATTAATTGTTTTGTGTTTGGTTGTATTCACGACTTATGGTATTGTTATATTTCTTTGTTGAAATTAATAGTAAAAGTTGTGAAAATGGGAAAGAAATTTTGTCGGGAAGACTTTTTTTAGATTCGAGTAAATTTTTTTATTATTTTTTTTAACGTTGGGAAGATTTTTTTTTAGATTCGGGCAAATTTCTTATGATTTTTTTCTTTGAAAAAATAATTTTATATTTGGGTCTTGAAAATATTTTGTATTTGGTGATTGATGAGATTGGGCATCAAATGATTGCTGAGCTTTTCAATGGTACAGGCTGCACGATCTATTGAATTGGACCCAGCCCAATAATTCGTTTATAATTTTTTGTATGACCTAAAACGCAATTTGCATAAAGATATGGGGTGGGAAGTGAATAAGCTACATCTTACATCTTTACGTTTTAAAACAAAAGATGTTAAATATTTCCCAAAAAAAGAAGAAAAGATGTTAAATTACTCGGGCCAATAACTTTTTGTATACAATTTCCAGCATGATTCATTTTTTTTTTATTAAAATTTTTCACATTTGAAAATGTGGTCGATTCTCCAACACCGATCATTTCCTAAACCATCGTTGCATAAAGTTGTTTACCTAATCAGAACGATCCAGCAATGGATGAAATAACTCATTAGAACGATCCAACAATAGTGTTACTCTAATCTTTTAAATGATATAACAGCGTAAATATCACTTTTCGATTGCTCAACCAAACAGAAACGATTATTACACTAGACAGTTTTGTCCGGTCAAGCATTTCTGTAAAATTTTGTTGATGAAATTGTTAAAATTTAAAGTGCCTTAACATATAATTTGTCGCAGACCAAGTTATCAGTGTTCAGCAAATATAATTGTTGTCGCAAAATAGTATGCACAAATTTTATTTTTATCAGCAATATTTGTTTCTCGGAAAAAAATAGAGAATAAAATCATGAAAACATTATTAAAATACATAATCGTTATTATTTCACTTTTTGTCGGCTCGAGTTTTTAAAATTAGTAATATTCTAACATTGGAGCAGGTAGCTGAATGCAGGAAAATTTTGTTCAATACAAGGAATTCAACGGCAAAATTAGACATGCCCTATTTGACAAAATGATTGATTTTTTAGGTTCAAGTATCACGGGCGTAAAAGTGTCATAATCCAAGGGAGTAGAAATCAAGGAGATTTAATGGATTAATTAAGATCTAATTAGGTCAAATATCAAATTAGAACTTAAATAATATATATGTATGGTCACCGATTCATGTTCTAAGAAACTTTAGGCTAAGTTCATTAATCAGACCATGATGCATTAACAGAAGAACAGCGGTTGCAATTATTTTGATTGTTGTTCACTAACAATATGACAATTTAATTAAAATATTTTTAAAAATAAATAGGTGTGTATTAATTAATTAAAGAAATACCTTAAAATGGGACAATTTAACTAAAAATATTCATTCAAAAGGTTAACACAAAATTTCCACATATTTTGTTTGAGACAATAAGCAAGTCAATTATTTCTCTTTCAAGGTCATATAATATAATATTAAAATTATACTTACATATTTGGGTAATTTTATTATATCACAATTGGACATAAGTGTGAGGTGGAGAAGATGACAAGGATTCAATCTTTTCAATTGATTGGAGGACCTCTTTCATTGATGGTCTTTTTTGTGGCACACTGCATATGCAACCACACCCTAATTTGAGTAGTGCCAACAAAGCTTCCTCTTTGCCCTCCACGTCAGCGCGGATTGCCACGTCGGCCATCCTCAAAATCTTGCACCTGTCTTCATCTGCCGACGTTAAAGTTCCGATGGCTGAGACGGGAACGGTTTCGTCCGATACGATGGCTTTTCCGGTCAACAATTCGAGTAACACAACACCAAATGCAAAAACGTCCCATTTTGAATTGGGTTTGAGACTTCGAAGAGATTCTGGTGCGTGATAGGGAGAAATTCCGATCAAGCCCGGGTTTGGGCTTGGAGTAGGCCCAATGGTTGTGTGATCGAGGATACTATCCCTGGAGGTTGTGGATCGTTTGCTACCAAAGTTTCGAGCTGATCCGCCGGCCTTGGAACTGTGGTCACCGGCGGTGATGAGCCTTTCCAGGCCGAAGTCTCCTATCTTGGGCTCCATTCCAGGGCCCAACAGAATATTGCTGGGCTTCAAGTTCCCATGCACGTGCTTCTTCTCGTGGATGTAACAAAGCCCACGGGCTACACCTTTTGCTATCTTGACCCGAATTTCCCACGGTAAAGGACAAGGGGAGGAGCCAGCTTTTCCTGCACAAACGAAACCCAGCAAATCGCATGTTAGACTCCATAAATATCCTATTCGTCTAGGGCCAGGCCTTCTGCTAGCAAAATGGATAATGCTGACTTCGTTGTCATGCGCAGTTAGCTAACGATACTCATTTCAAGGACAACAATACAAGGTTGACTTCCAAATTCTCCATATTTCACTGTTCCATTCAAAATCTTTAGCATATGTTTCCATGCAAAAATTCTAAAGTTATTATCTTTCATGTTAAATTCTAATCCTTTCAAATAAATGGCTTCTTTCATTCAATATTACATCAAATTTAAATTTTATATCAAATCATTACATGAAGAATACTGAATATATTTTCTTCAAAAAAGAGTTCAAAGATCAACAAATCGAGGTATAATTAGATGTTTTGTATTCTACACAGAATCTGTCTGACGAAAAAGTTACAATTTTTTGAACAGATATAAACTCTATCAGCTATGCCTTTGATTAAATTAGCGGGTCTTCAAATATATGATCTTGACCGAGAATTATTGGAGAAATCAAGTCAAGCGTACCAAAATTAGACAAAATATTACTAAACTCCAAATTACCAAAAAATATAAGTAAAAGCCAGTAGACTGAGAACTTACTGTAGCGGACATTAGTAAGGCTACCGTTGGGCACAAAATCATAAATAATCAGCTTCTCATCTTCACCCCAATAGAAACCTCGAATCCGAATCAAGTTCGGGTGCACCAATTTCGCCATTACTCGAATCTGATTCTCAAAATCCCTGAATCTCTCCACGCCACTCTCACCGATTCTTCTCACTGCCAACGTTGTACCATCTTCAAGCACCGCTTTGTACACTATGCTAGAACCCGAGGCGCCTAAAATGTAAGCCGAGGCCTTCAGCAATGTCTCCAATTCCAGGTCCTTTTCTCCGTCGAGAGTTACAAGGGACCCTTTTTTCTGCTCTCGCGAGACGTGGATTTCGCGATTCTTGACCGCATTTTCGGTGTCTGTAGTGAAGGAAGTCGTGATTTCTGACGATGTTTCGGCTTCATCTTCGGTGGCGGCGGCGCCCTGTCTCAGTTTCTTTGAGCAAGTCCATGTTCTTAGACAGTGGTGTTGGTTTGAGGGCGTTGCAGAGGATGCCCAATCGAATTGATCTTTCGCAATTTCTGTCTCTTTTTTTATTGTACGATCTTCGTTTTTCTTTTTCTTCAGATGATAAATGTAGAGGAAGATTAGAATGAGGATTCCCATTCCGGCGACGTCCCCGATGATGATTCCCAGAATTTTCCCGGTCCTGAGCCCGGTTCGCTTTCCTGTAGATGGAGCTGGACCTGGGGCGGTGTTCGGGTCGCTCGGTAAGGCAGCGATTGCTGGCGGAGATTCCCGTGCCGAAGAAGAATCAGAATGTGTTGCAACCGAAGATGGAGTCGAGCAGAGATTGCTTAATGGCTTCCCGCATAATTTCGGGTTGCCGGAGTAGGATTTGATGTCTTGGTCCAAGAAAACATTAGAATTGGGAACCGGGCCTGAAAAATCATTGAACGACAGATCTATGGTTGCATTTGTGGGGATTTTGGCCGCAAATTCCGGCGGGATTGCACCGGAGAGTCTGTTAATCGAAACGTTGAAATACGAAACTTTAGTGCCACCAAAATCTGGAGGCAAAGATCCGTTGATCAAATTGCAAGACACGTCTAAACTCTGAACTGCATTAAACCCACCAGGCAGTGAACCAGAAATCGAATTGTTCTTCAAAGAAATCAATGTTAAATTCTGAAGAGCTGTCAAATTTTGCGGCAGTTGGCCTGAAATGTTATTGTTCGAAAAATCAAGAACCTGAAGCTCTGAAGCAACGAACAGAGAGGAAGGAATAGGACCGGTAATGACATTTCCAGAGAGATCAAGATGTCTGAGATGTTCGATCATTCCAAGATTTGAAGGGATTGAACCCAAAAGCCCGAAACCCCGGAGTATCATGCCCGTAACCCTGAAATAAGCTTCCTCGGAGCCAGAAGTCCCACAGTTTACTCCATTCCACGAACATGGCGTCTCATCATTTTCATCCCAGTTCTTCAAAACTCCAAACGGATCACTCAAGATACCGTTTTTAAAAGATAGCAAAAGAAGCCCGTCAGTGTTCAGCCCGAAAGATTGAGCTTGAAGCATGAAAAAGAACACGAGATTCCTCCATCTCCATAAATGTAGTGTACCAAAACTTTTGGTGCCCATTATTTATCACTACATCGTCTCTGCTGAGCTAGAACCAGAGTAATTGAGCGGGAATTCGAGGCATAGAGAGTGTAAGTAACGATATAGAGACTAAATAACTGGTATTTATGATGCAGAAGGGGGGCGGCCATGTGAAAGGAGCTTCGTGTGAAAGAGAAACAATGCATGCATTGAAAAGGAAGAGTCACAGCTCATTTAATAAAAAAGTCCAAATTTCTTCACCAAATTAAAACACCTTTGATGGTATTGTTATTTAAAGAAAAAAAATGGTATTTCCATAAATAAATTATGACCGTATTTTTATTTTTCTTTTGCTACAATTATATTCCATTTCTTTCTTTATACAACACCTCCAATTGTATAAAGAAGTGATTTTTCGATTTTTCTTTTAATTTTTTTAGGTAAACAATCCCTAAGAGTGCAGTATTATCCATTCCAGAAAGAGTTAGGAGTATAGATGCTGAAATATTGACCTTCTAAGAGTCAAGTTGTCATTTTTATCCAATTATATCTTATTTCGATATTTTTTTATATTTAAATCTCAAATAAACACAAATCATTTTAGAATTAACTGATATATTTGAAAATTTTCATATTAATTAGTTCATGTGGAAAATACTGGATTTTATTGACTGTTTGGAATACATATCCAAAATATTGAAATAGCAAAACCTATTAATATTTTTTTATTAAAAAAAAACTAAGACGACTTTCCTAGGTCGTGAATGCATGGTTCGATGTGGTTCATCCTTAATATTAACAAGCAGGTCCCAGCTCGAAAGTTGTTTCTTGTGCTTGGTCATGATTCGGATTGCAATAAAGCAAAGCATAAAATTAATCTTTTTTACTTGAGTTGACTAAAGCAAAAAAGAAAAAGAAAAAGAAAAAGACTTGTTAATGTCGGGTTGCCATTTTGTGAGCAATTATTATATTCCCATAATCTTGCATTTACATTTTTCCTTATTTTTTTTTGGAAAAAAAAAATCCCGAGTTATTGAGAAAAAATTGTATTGTGCCGAAATCTCATGTTCGTTTAATTGACCCAAAAATTGTATTAATATGGTTATATACTTATGTCTCATACAATTTAAGAGATAAAATCGTAAAGGGTTGTAAACTTTGACGATTATATTTCTTTAGAATTTAAATTAGCTATTTTTCGAAATAATTAAAGCGAGACAAAGTATGAATAAATAAATATTAATGGGATCATTATTCCAGAATCTCACTGGCTATTGCTCTCAACCCGTCACCGTAGGATCCTTAAATGTGACAAAGCAACAGAAGTAACATGTCATCTGCTCTAAGATATTAAAAAAAAAATGGTTTCGAGAGAAATTTGGACAATTATTTATAAAATTCCGGCAATTTATTTATCTAGGCAGAGTGTTAGGTTAGATGTTTAGATCGAAGTATATACCTAAATGAAAAGGTAATTAAGATATATAACAGGTTGGTATGTTATCACAAATTATACTGTAAATAAATGTCAATAGACTAGACTCCATTTTAGCAACTGCATGAATTGACATGCTTCACGTAAACTAATATCTTGTGACCTAACAAGGCAAGTAGCCTTCTATTTAAGTCCTAGAATTAATTTCATATGAAAGCGTGACATATTACCAACCACTGTGAAATTAATTAATATTTGACAAGGGTGTTTGGATAGGTGGATTTGGATTTATGAGATGATTTTAAATCAAATATTTCAAATCCATTCAATTGATTTGAAATTCTAATTATGAAATCTGTTGTCTATATGGAGATAAATTTTGGAGAAAAAAGACAGTTTTAAAACTTTCTTTTTATAATATTATCATCCACACTTGCAAAAGAGTTTCCTAGATCTTCACCGAAAATATAAAATACAGATCTTGATTCTTTCTTCACGTCAATTCAAGAATATCAAATGAATATTTAGAAACAAATAAATATACTCAAGTTCCGTATCTCTTAAAAAATATATAGATAGTCATTTTAACCAGTAAATACAAAGAACAAATAAAGAAAATAAATGAATGAAGAAGAAGAAGAAGAATCTAATAGGTTATATACGTTTACTTGATTTTATGGTAGTACCAGGTGAACTTCAAGTGTTTATTGGGTGTTCCCTGTACGTCTTAAGTATAATAAATTGGATATTCACGACGTATTTTATGACAGGACACTTGATAAACATCCAGTTACTGCAGTTTGCCGTGTAGAAAAGGCCATCAAGAACCAAACTCGTGGTGGTCAGAATGTGCATCCAAAAAAAGAAGAAAAACCAGGCATTAATGGCCTACACAAACCTATAATCAATTTGTATAAACTCATTCACCATCTCCTTGCACGGAGGAACCTGACGGGGCTAAACTGTTGGATATCAACAATGCTAGCGCGACCATCAAGTACTAACTCGGCCACCGCTGCACCGGTGGCAGGACCGTTCAAAATCCCCCAACAACTATGCCCCGTCGCCACATAACATCCCTTTACGCCAGGAACTTCACCAATGACTGGGACACTGTCATCTGTACAAGGCAGAAAGCAAGCTTGTTCGGCTTTCACCACAGCTTCCCCCTCCACCAAGTGGCTCGACACGCTACTTGCCACGGTTTTCAGGACTCGTATTGATTCGGGCACAGGGGTTACCTGCTCCGGATCATCTGGTACCTCTGCTTCGGCTGACATCCCGCATATGTACACCTCTCCTGTAAGTCATTCAAGGAGTTGTACAACGTCAAATGTTTCTTGATTGCAATGGTAGCACAAACACATGCTTGTAAGCTGTAATAAACGCTAACATCACCGACGAAATTATTTCTTGCGGTGTCAACCCATAAGATGTTCTATCATCGATTCATCATGTAAATATAAAAAAAAATTACTGAATACTAAAATAGTGAAACAATACACGCCACAGGACTTTTCAAAGTTTCATACACATTCACAGTGCGTATTTTTAGTGGAGATGAGTACCCGTAGGACGTGGATACACCTCAGGATCCATGGGCTTCCCTCCTTGGGCCGGATAATAGCTCAAAAACAAGGCATGGGGAGTGATATAATCAGGATTCTTGGGCTCCAAAATGATGCTATGGGCTTTAAGCCCATACACTCGAAATAAGGAGCTCAAAAGCGAAAACTTCCCAGTCCAAGGACCAAGCGCCAACACCACTGCATCCGCCTCAATCTCCCCGCCGTCCTCCAAAACCACCGCCTTTACTTCCCCCTCCGATGTACTCACCGCTTCCAATTTTTTTATTACCACCTTCATCCCATACTCCTCCACTGCTTTGGACACCAGCGTCTTCGTAAACAGCTGTGGATGCACTTGGGCCGTCGTCTCCACAGTCCCGATTGTTCTCGGGCCTTTAGCCGGCCCATCAACCCAAGAAGGAACATCGCGGGTACGTTTTCTGTTCGATTTCTCCGATGATGATGTAGATTCGGTAACCGAGAGGCTGAGAGTGGTAACGGGGCGATAACCATACAATTCCGCGCCATTGAGCTCTTGGGCGAGTGAACGGTGGAGATTGAAGCTGGCGCGTGCAAGAGAACCGACGGACCCACCGTCGCACCAGTCCAGGGCAAGGAATCCGCCGGCCTTCCCGGAGGCAGCACAGGCGATCGAGGATTTTTCCACCAGTGTGACGGCGGCGCCCCTTTTAGATAGGAAATATGCTGTGCAAACACCAATAACTCCGCCGCCGCAGACCACAACCTTTTTTGGGGCAATTTGAGCGTCCATAGATGGTGGTTCCGATGAAGAGCAGCGGATCGCGAGCTTAACTGGGTTGAATACGGGCTTTCGGATTCGGGTTGGATGTCTCTCGAAAGTGAAGCGTGGTTCTGATGTAGTAATTGTTATCATCTTTATATATAATTATAAGAATATAATATACACACACAGATGGTGTTGTAACGGACAGATGCTCGACCCAAATAAGAATACTTCATCATAAATAATTTAGAAAAACTCGACCCAAACGACACAAACATGACCCAAATGATAAAATAACTCAAGCCACATATAATATTTATATAATTATTTGCGTAAATATTCTATCAAATATGACACCTATAAGATGTGTTATGAAAAAACACATGATTCGGATCTAAGTTACATCGATTTTTTTTAATTTTATTTTAATAAACATATGTGAAGATTATCTTGTGTTTTAAATCATTCTCTTTGACCAAATTTAAAAAGTCACTCCATCCAATTACAATAAATTAATGGAAAGTCATAAATATTTTAAACACCCGCTTTGACATCTCTTATTTTTGTTTTTCCTCTTCATAATTTAAAAAATAAAATAGATAATAATATCGTTGAGTGGAATAAATAGTAAGAAGCTAACCATTTTATTTTCGAAAAGAAGCTACCCATTTTTAAATACTTAATTCAGTTTATTTAAAAATAAAATTTGCTTATTTGAATATATTAAATATCATAGTAAATAAAATCACTACATTTAAAGTTCATATTGTTAACACGTTTTATAAAATATGATAACAAATAAATCCAACGTTACATAAATTTTATTATAAATACATAAAAATGCTGATCTTACTTATTTATCAAACAACAAAAATTAAAATAAATTTATGGGAGTTGATTGATATTTATTCTCTAATTTTTTGTTATTTGCACTCCAATTATGAATAAATGTGACATATATTTACATATATAGTAGAGTGCAGATAACACAAAATTGTATGTAAATAAACACCGTAATTTTTTTTTATATGTAGCATAAATTTATATCGGTTGTAAACAGATTGTTAATAACACAAAAATAGTTGAAGGCCTCGTCCCCAAACTCAATTTCCCGTCGAAGCAAAGTCTTGAATCCATCCATAACTAATGTATGTTTAATGATTGAATTGCTCTCTAGATTGGCTGGGGGAATCGATCGATCTATTATGTCTGCTCAAGTCACTGCATGCATCATCACTTCAATTATACTTTCAACTGCTAAATTAAATTATTATAGAATATAATCTTAGCCGCCCACAGTGATCCATTATGCAGCAAAAGACATTATCTTTTTAAATTGCTCAGCGTGTACCTCTCTCAGTTCAATGTTGATTGTGAGTTTAGATTGACAAATACAGTATTTCCATAATTAAGCTTCCACCCGCAGCATCATCAGTGTTTTCAGGCACAATTAATGGGAAGAAAAGTGAATGCTTGGGCTGCCATGGATTCATCTGGTCGTCTTTCTCCTTACTCATTTCATCTCAGGTATATATCTCTCCTTCACCAAATAAGACTACTACCGAAGCTTACCCTCCTGAGTTTGCTGCTCATGATTACTTGTTTTAACAAAAGGGAAACAGGGCCTGATTATATGCTGCTGAGGGTATTATACTGTGGAGTAGACCACACAGATCTTCATCAGATCAAGGGTGAACTCACAAGTAGCACTACCAACTACCCTTTGGTGCCAGGGTACGTGAAATAAAAATAATACTACTTCATGTGTATTTTTATCTGGTGTATATATACAAACATTTATGGATGATATTGTTTCGTTAAGCCATGAAGTTGTAGGCGAAGTTGTAGAACTCGGAGCAGAAGTTAAAACCTTCACATTAGGAGATATTGTAGGAGCTGGAGGAATCATTGAATCGTGTGGTGAATGTAATTTATGCAACTCCAATCTGGAGCAATACTGTAACCACAGAATCTGGGCATACAATGATGTCTACAAAGATGGAACTCCAACATATGGAGGATTCTCCTCTTTTATATCTATTCATCAGAGGTTCAAAAAATTAAATACTTTTTTTTGTATGGACGAGAACAACATCTGAGTTAATTAAAGATACATGTTGAACAGGTTTGCTGTTAAAATCCCACTAAAGTTAGCGCCGGAACAGGCGACGCCACTACTATGCGCAGGGGTTACGGCTTATAGTCCTTTGAAACAGTTTATGGGTTTTGAAATGGTTTTCAAAGGAGGAATATTGGGTTTGGGATGAGTTGGCCACTTAGGGGTAATGATAGCAAAGGCAATGGGTCATCATGTTACTGTTATAAGCACTTCGGACAAGAAAAAGGAGGAGGCATTGCAGCATTTGCGTGCTGATCATTTCTTGTTGAGTACCAGTGAGGTTGAAATGAAGAAAGCAGCGAATAGACTCGATTATATTCTTGACACTGTGCCTGCTTTTCATCCCCTGGAATCGTACCTTTCGCTGCTGAAGCCAGAAGGGAAGTTGTTGATAGTCGGGGCAGCTCCTCAGAGACTTCAGTTTTTTGCTAGTGAATGGATAACAGGTATGTACAACCAACTTAGGATCCAAGAATTTGGAGATGTTGGAGAGAGAGATTTTTAGGGCAAGATTTGTAATTCAAGAAAAACACGCTTAAAGTTTAAAATCTTTTGTGTCGCGATAGTGATGATTCTCCGCCCCTCTCACCTTTTGCAAGGCAGATCCACCCCATGCATAAGAAATTCATATTTCTAATCCAATATTGTTGTCATTAGAAACCTTGTTTGTTATAATAAGCCCTATTTCTAAAATATAAATATTGGTCAATCTACCAATTCAAATGCCATGTTCACTATGCAGGAAAAAAGGCGATAATGGGGAGTTTGCTTGGAAGCATAAAGGAGACGGAGGAGTTACTGAACTTCTGGGTGGAAAGGGGTTTCACAACTATGATAGAGGTGGTGAAGATGGAGTACATTAACGAAGCATTTGAGAGGATGGAAAAAAACGATGTAAGGTACAGGTTCGTGCTAGACGTAGCCGGCAGCAATCCTGAGTAACAATGCATCTCTGAGTTTCATTTCCTATTGTGTCATGGAGAATTCTTTTGTCTTGTCCAAGATCTATGAAAATGCAATCATTTTATAAATAAGGCATGCTTCAACATGTGCACTTTTTGATTCTCGAGGGAAAAATGGCAGGGAAGATTCAAGCATATGTATGCTTGAAAAACTTGCTGTGTTATATGGAACTTAAATCTGGTCTTGTTACATAAATATATTGATTTAAATCATTTGAACTCTGATACACTTCTATGATCTCTACCATGCTTTCACTGAACTACAGAAATGCATTGAAATGAGGAAGGAGAGTTTCTGAATAATCCACCATCTTTATTATAATATAAACATGCAGAATAATAAATAGAGTTGACTACCCTCTGGTTCAAAAAACGGAAGAAGAGTAGAGGTGATTTTTACTAAAAAGTGCATGCATCCCTTCAATCATTTGCAGAACAGAGAATGAAGAGGAATATGGTAATGAAATTGAATGCTAATTGAATTAAAGGCGGTGGACATTGAGCTCGGTTGTACTTATGCACTACGAAAATAGAAACGGTATACTTTAACAAGTGGATAAACATGGACAGATCTACACTGGGAGAAAGATCCCGCCACTGCGTCGCACTTAGCATTATGTGTTTTTAGCAAACAGAAATCATTTCTAAAAACAGAATGTCATTTTTCAAAATTTTCTCACCTGATTGGGTGGGGACGATCAAAACTAACTATATCATATTTAATACGCGATACTAATAAACTTCGACCTTTTCGCATATTGTTTTAACTTCATAAAAAGTAAAGTGTTGGCTATTGAACGAGTATAAATCTTACGTAGAAACAGAATAGAGAAGCACTTCAATGTTGCTGCTGGAAAAGATTAGAATTAAAGGTCTCGAAGATGATATTTTGAATTTCTAAGACAATGTAAGAGATTGGAGCAACAAAAAATCCACCAAAACGAGATTAAAAGGAAAGGAAAGTAAAGTTTCCATAAATCTCCTGCAATCTTAGCTTGAATAATCTCCTTTCAAAAGAGTAACATAAAAGCAATTGATACGAGGAATATAGTAATTGAAGAACCAAATTAAAATGCCAATAACTAGGTAAATGTGGCATCATCATCTTATAATACAACAAGCTCTATAGATATTGTGTATAATGTTGGATTTTTCTGGTTATACCAGCCAGCATACCAGGGCTGGAAAAATCAAACAGAGTAAACTGTAACTGCTTGCTTGTACGGCCAGCAAGACACTGATGATTTCTTGAAATTTCCTGGGAATTAATAACAAATACTTTCATCGATCCGATCCCGGATGGATTTGTCATTATCCCGTTTCCAATCCAATCCAATCATCCTCTCACCTCAAGAAATCAGCCCATTCTTTCTCCTCCTTAATCCTCTCCAGAACTCCATCAAGAGCAATATCAAAAGCATCATTAAAGTTCCTGAATCCTCCATTTGGTTTCGCATAAATTATCCTTGGGATTGTCTCTATAACCTTACCCCTTTTCTTCTCAATCTCATCCCTGCTGTAACTCAGCAGAACTTGCTTAATCGACGTCCCATTTCTCACCATCTCATGATCTATAAAAACAGAGTAACTCTCTGGATCACCAGGCAAGAACCATTCATACTGTTCGTAAGCAGTCCTCTTCCAGAAGAAGACTGGCACAGAACCCACCACCATACAATCAAACACGGATCTTCGTGTAAAGCTATCTCCTCTAGGCTGCAGGCAAAAATCCGAACTCAATAATGGCTTCAAGATAACCGAAGAATCAGTTGAACACTGGCTCACTGCGCAGTCCACCAGCTGGCACAAGGGGAATTCGTTGCGACAGTAATTTAACAGAATACCTCTGAAATCGTTATTGACCCAATCGCGGGTGGCTCCTACAAATGCGAATAGGCTTGTCCTGTTGTAGTTTTTCACGAAGTTTTGCCATTCGTTGAGGTTTTCCCTTGTTTTGGGGTGGAATCCGGTTGGGTAAGGTACACTTACATCCTGTTCATCTTCTGGCGCTTTCTCTATGATGAACCGGCTGACTTTCTTCATCGCCGCCATATTCAGAAAACTTGAGCCCCAGGTTTTACCCGGATCAGACAACCGCCGGAAGTCCCACGTAATCCTACCTATAGTCAAGAAATGATCGGACCCATTAAATTTATTCCAGTAATTTTGTTTTTTAACCTGTCGCAGCATCATTTTGCAATGCCAGTCCCGTTTGGAGGTGTCGTTCATCCAGAGAAATTTCCCCACCGCAAGCCCAGCGTAGAAAGGAATGTAGAACGCCGTAGCTGATTCCGGATCCGTTGTCCGGCATTTATGCTTCAGGATCCGGTGGTGAAATATTAGCTCCATCGAGAACTGATTGGTGTGGTACCATGATTTGAAGAGATTCTCCGGCAAGAACGGTCGGAGCTCAGTGGCGGCCCCGCCATATCCATGGTTCGTTATAATGCCACACTGCCAGTTCCACGGATCTAGTTCCGTGCAATTGGGTAACACCAAATCTCTGTTGAACATGGAGGGGAGATCGTAAGCGTAAATTCTACCCGACGGGCAGTCATCCGTGAAGGGAGGCGGAGGTGAAGCAGGTACTTGCTGAGTCCCATTAGTCACGACGGATAAAGGCAAAGGGAAGTGGGTGACGACGGCTGTGCGGTCGGGGAAACACGGCGTCGGGGTTCGAACAAATGAGATGACAAGAGCTTGGATCCAGAGGAAAGTGATGAAGAGCCAGAATCGAGGGTGTGAAGATAAGTGGGAGCGGATTAAATTGACGGTATTCTTGAAGAAACAGAAAGTTCTGGGCGGAGTTTTCTTTAGGGTTTGGGATTCGGAAGCGTACGCAGGAACCATCACTCAACTGCTGTACTGTATGCTGCTGCGCCGATTGAAACTGCAAGAAGACGAAATGGAGAGAAGGGGAAATGAAGCTGTTTCATGAAGTTTAAGATGATCTTTAACCACCGACACCGTGGGGATATGAATTAATTTGCGGGACGGACCGATTAATTTATTTTCCAATGTCAATAAATACCAATAATCAAAAGTTAACATCATGTCTAAAGTTATATACTTTAATTGAAATTCTAACCCTTTGCTTTAATTTCTTTTACTTTAAATAAATTCAGGACCGGTCTAATTTATTTTCAGAATGTGTTTCAATAATGACTCTGTCCTATTTTTATGAAGTTGAACTGTGGTAGACATAGTAAAGATGAATTGAAGCCCAATATGTACTTTCAAAGACATGGTACAGATTTCAAAAAATAAAATAACATAATTTCAATTAATATAATCTTTTTTCTTGGATTAAAAAATGATTAATCCGATTCTATTTCTCCACAATTATATCGAAAGAAAAAAACATAATGTGGTCTACTATACTATAAATTAATAAATAAAATAGTAGGTAAAAGTTTGATTAGGAAAGTCAAAAATAATATTTCTAAACGAAATAAGAAGTTCTTCATCCCGGTTATTGCGGGGACATATAGATCACAAATTCACTAATTTCAGTATACTCAATTTAATATGTTTTTCTAATATATTTGAAATTAAACATTTTTTTTTTATGAATACTGACTGATTCAATGCTACTATATTACACTGCGTGTTTTTAAATGATACTAATGTACCGAATTTTAATGAAAATCGTCTTGCAAAATTATTCAATCGAGTTTTTGTGATTAGAGAAACAAACGCCACGAAAGCTGTACTGGTGCGCTAATTTCGGCGGCCTCCACGGGCATAAGCTCGGATTACGACTCATTCAGTGTCATAAATGAAGGGAATTTGGTTAAAATCCTTTTTAACTCTTTTAATTTTTGTCAAAAGCACATTAGCGTATGTTTAATTAACTTAATCATTTCTAAACTAAACCCTAACCTTACCCATTATGCACGGCCGCCTCTCCCCTCCATCAGCAACCTTATTATTCTTCTAATTTAATATTTAATTATAAAAAATAGGGATGAAATACCCTATAATTTCTCCCTCACACAAACAATATTATATTTTTCAGCAATATATTTGATGGCCTATTATATATGTAACATTCATATAGTAACTTTTATAAAATGGTATATATATGTATTTGGTAATTATTAAATTATCGACCATCTTCATCTTGTCAAACTATTTTTGCCCATCTAATTTAATCTAACTATATAAATATAAAGATACAAATTTTCTCTATAATTCAATCTAAATTATTACAATCATCCATTTTAATAAATCTGCAACGCAACGTTCTATATTTTCACAACATTCCTAAAATACTTTGGACAGAAAAATGTAAGATGATGACGAGGCATAATGCGGTGTATTAAAGATATAGTTGTCGGCACGTATTTGTAGGACTACCTTTTATTAAATTTTAAAATTCTCCAATATTCATAGCCCATATCAGTATATGTTTCGTCACTCGATAATACTTGTTTGGATGCATTTAAATTCCAAAAAATAAAAAATTCGAATCAGTATAACGCAAGTGAAATTCTCACATGCATGTCTGATAGTTTGTAATTCATCTATATCAAGATCTCAAGTTTGAAACGAGATATTGATTTCAAAAACAAATTGTAAAAAACTTCTCCTCAAACTCAGCAAGACGAAAATTCTATTTGAAAATCATTGATTAAATCATTTTCTTAAATTTAGAATCTTTCACCCAAATGTAACTTTATCAGTATTTCTGTCATTAGATTTCTTCAATAACAATGAGATGAAATGAAGCTTCATATTTTAAAATTAAATTTTATTTATGTTTCGTACAATAAATGTAAGGATGAGTCGAAAACATGAAAGATTTTAATTTTACATTTTATTCCTTCGACGGATTTACACGAGTCTTCTATTTTCGAAGGCTCGTTTTTACGAAAGGCTTTTCTAGTCTGCTGTTACTTCTGCGACAGCCCGTTTATTTCTTATCTAAATTTAGTGATGGGTGGGCGGCTTGAAACCTGTAATGACCCAAATTTAAATATGGTTCATCAAAGAATATCCGAACCGAGTACTCGATTTTATATATATATATAATATTGTTTTTCGGTTATAGTATTAATTCTAATATGTTATTATTAAATTGTATTAGTTGGATAAAATAAAAAAAAATATTACTACATATTTTATGTTATTTTTGTAGGTTAATGATATTATGATAAATTGTTAACAATATTTTGTTATTTCTTCTATAATTTTTAATTTACTAATTTTTGTTTTTTTATTGTTATCAATAATTTAGTAAATATACATAGCTTATTCGAAATAATTCAAATTTGAGAAAATACATTTATATGTTGTAATATGATATTTAGGTAAGATATGAATATTCCATACTCTAATGTGTATGAAAATGAAGATGAAATTGAATACCTGATGGAAATGAAGATGATGATTATGAATATAGTAAATGAAAATGATAACGATAAATATGTAATCATAATCAAACCCGACTCAATTTCATCCTTATTTTTAACCTTGCATATTTCAACAAGAAAATGAGTTTTTTTGTTGGGCGCAGCCCAATTGACAGTTGCTTGATCAATGTCTATGTAAAGCCCAGATGCCAAGTATTTAGATTATTATATAATCATACGGAACAAAAGATACCTTAAATCAAATAAATTAAGCATGAGACAAAATGTAAAAACCAAATGGAACCATAAATGAGAAGAAAACATAATACTCCCCTCAAATTTTGGCCCCTACGTACCAAAGAATACAAAGAGTGGAAAACGCCCCAAACTATGTTAAACAATGTTAAAAATGGACAAATTTAAAGATTGAGAAGACATAAGAATTAATCTCTAGAAGAAGAAGATTAAACCGAACAAGGCCCCTCCGCCAATTGCCAAACTTCCAAGCAGCTTCTGCGTGATCACCAATTTCTCTGCCTTACTCTGCAATGTTGCATTCACCATCGTAAATTTTCTTTTTTTAAAAAAAAAATGAAAGAAAGATAGATCCATAACTCAATTGAAGTTACTGTTTGTTTAATAACCAATCCCATCTGACGTACGAAACAATATATCACATTGTATAATTATTTTTTAAAAAACAATTACAAATAATATTTTTTTCTCAATAATAAGTGTGAGCCATGTACTAGCCAGACACACTAATTAATACTACATTACTCCAAAACTCGCTATATACCACACAGAGAGGGTAGGAATTGACAGATTCACCCTAATCCTCGTATCTTGCGCCACTAAATTTTAAGAATTTATAATTTCACTAGACAAGTTGACATGTTCATTAGACCTAGATTAGGTATCCACACTACGTAAAATCACAGAAAATATTATACAAATATTCACACACACACACACACACACACACACATATATATA